>NW_023270316.1:25753672-25798173 GCF_011800145.1 Mirounga leonina | reverse complement strand
TTCCTTCCTTCCTTCCTTCCTTCCTTCCTTCCTTCCTTCCTTCCTTCATCTGTCTGGACTTATTTATTTATTAGTTTGTTTATTTTAAGAATTTGGCTCATGTGATATATTGTGAGGCTGACAAGTCCAAAATTTATTGGTCGAGCCAGCAGGCTGATTTTTTAGTAAGAATTAATGTTGCAGTTTGGAGTCAAATTCTATAAGATATGGGCACCTGGGTGGCTCAGTCGGTTGAGCATCTGCCTTTGGCTCAGTTTCCTGGTATCCAGCCGCACTTCAGGCTCCTTACTCAGGGGGGAGTCTGTTTCTCCCTCTCTCTCTGCCTTGCCACTCCCCCTGCTTGTACTCTCTCTCTCTGCCAAATAAATAAAGTCTTTAAAAAAAAATTCTATAAGATAGCAGGCTCAGGCAGGGTTTCTATGTTGCCGTCTTGATTAGAATCTCTTTTTCTTTGGGAAACCTCAATCTTTCTAAGTTTGTTGCTTCTGTTATATACTTTTAAATGCAAAATTTATATATACAGTTAGAATAGTCAATACAGTTTTTGAATATGTAGAGGGCTGTTTATCTGTTTCCATACATTGTTAAAATCATTAATTATAAAATATATGCTCCTAATTTTTTGAATAATATTTTTATTTAATGAATTATTTTTAATGGATTGTATGTTTTTGGCTCTTTCATATTTACTTTCATTTTCTTTTTCTCATTTATATTTAATATTAGTTAAGTTTTGAATAGAAAGAAAACCCAAGTAGCCCAAAAGATAGGTTTGATTACATCAGCAAGTCTAAGTATTTTCCACTTATTCACAATCAATACACTGATTTTTAGAGATGTCTACTTTCATCATTCCACTTTATGTTTGCTTCTATAATTGAATTCCTTACTGCTCTCCAATCTGCAAATTAAAAATCAGGGGTCCCAATCAGTCTCTGACAAAGGTGTTCAATTCAGGAAAGATAACTGTGTCAACTAAAATTCTCCTAGAGTCATTGAAATAAATATTACAGTCCATTAAATCGTCAGTCTCTACATAATTTATTTACTGGAAAAAAAAACATTAAAATTCAAGAGACTAAAATTTCCTCAGAAGGTTACATTCTCTTTAATATCAGAGTTTGTTATAGTCATTTTCTCTATCTCAAAAAACAAACTTAGTGGCAAAAACTGAGTATAAAAGTTAATTAAATAAAATCATTCTTTTAAGGGAAATCCTTAGTAAAATAAGAGTCTGAATATCTTTGTCCAGGAGATTTTTGTCTCTTAATGCCTATGTATATGTGTGGCATGATGGTGTGGCATGGTAACTTGCAGATTCAGAAATCCAGTGTTTTGCTTACTGGAAGTTTATTTTTTTGTAAAAAAAATCTTCCTGAAATATTTATAAAACAAATGCCTTACACAAAAATTAAGATGCATTTTTTGGTGCTCGATTTTTAGTGACAACTAAGAACAAGATAAAATGAATTATTCTCTGTGTAGGCAGAGCCATATTATTACAAACATCCATCCTCAACAATTTTTGTTTATAATTTAATTATATGAAGCTATGACTATTGAGCATGAAGATTTGGACTTTCACATGTTTAGCATCTATTGAACTGAAACCTTCTTTATCATATTTTAATATTTAAAAGTACCAATAAATCTTAAACTTAATTTCATGGCCCTCTTAAATTTGCATATGAGTTTTCATTAAATTGATATGTATGACTTAAAAATAACTAAAGAAAAAAATAAATACATATCAAAAAAGCAGGGTTATCACTATTATTAAAACAATTCATCTAAGGAACAGAATTAGAAAGTAAATATTTCTGGTAGTTCCATTTGCTATGAAAATAAAATCCATTTTTAGTTATATGCTTTGGATACTTCATAATGTTTATCATGTTTTAATTAATTAGGGAAAGAAAATGACTATATTTCAAGCTGAGGACATGGTTATGTAACAAATTAGGGGTGAAATACTATTACATTTTAAGTATGTTGGCCCTAGCATTAAGAACTTTTTAAAGAATTTAGTCTATGAAAAATCTCTCAAGCTAACAATCAATGATTTATGTTTTATAAAGAGGTGCCTTGGAAATTATCCACTCTAACTGCAAACTGATAAAGTTTGATTTCTGGTATATTTGCTTACTTTTTTTTTTTTCCATTGTAACTTTCTTTTCTGTAGTATGTTCTTTAAGGGACTCTTCTATCAATAAGGCTAAATTTTAAAACATAACTGTAGTAACTAGAATGTCCTTGTCTTTCCATCAGGATATACCAATTAGTGCAAAGTAACTCTTTCATTTACTGAAAAGAATAATTACTATCCAAATATAAGAGACTTAGACTTTTTAGGCTAATTGCCACACAATGATAATCTGGAAGAGAAAAGTAGTTTCTCTTCAGTTTAATTGGATGTTGATTACTTTGTTCTAAATTATTTTGTGTACGTTTACCTTTTCATCCTTGATGATTAATGAAACACTAACAAATTTTCAATAAAATGATTTGACTTAGCATTTCCACTTTTGAAGATAATTTGTAATCATTAAAACTAAATAAATCATCTTAAATTTTATAATTTATTTTTCATGGATTTATTTTATTTTTTGTGTTTTATTGATTTTTAATTCTAACAGACATATAGTGATATCTCATTGTGGTTTTTTTTAGGTATAATACACATAACATATAATTCACCATTTTGAAATGTACAAGTCATTTTAGTATATTTACAAGGTATTGTAATTATCACCACTTTGTGGTGATAGGAAATTATCATCACCAGAAAAGAAAACTCAGACCTCTTAGAAGTCAATCCCAAGACTTAACACTTATCCCCTGGAAACTACTAACTGACCTCCTGTCTCTGTAAATTTGCCTATTCTAAACATTGCATACATTGGAATTGTACAATATGTGGCCTTTGGTTCTTGCTCCTTTCACTTTGTTTAATGTTTTCAAGGTTCATCAATACTGTAGCTTATATCATTCCTTTATTGGCTGAATAACATCCCATTGTATTGTCAGTGACACCACAGTTAGCTTATATAATCATCACTTTATGACATTTGCTTTTATTTTCCACTTTTTATCTGTTACCATAATGCTGCTATAAACATGTGTTTACAGGTTTTTGCATGAAATGTTTGCAATGCTCTTGGTCATATATCTAGGAATGAAATTGCCTGTTCACATTGTAACCCTGTTAACTTATTGAGGAACTTCCAAATGTTTTTCAGGTAAACACACCATATTCAATACCCGCTAGCCATGGATGAGGGATCGAATTAATCCATGTCTTTCTCCAACTTTGCTACTGTTTTTTTTATTATAACTTTCCTACTGTGTATAGTAAGGCATCTCACTGTGCTTTTGTTTTGTGCTATTATTTTTGGGTCCTTGAATTTGTATTCACGTTTCTTACAGTGCAGGTCTGGCATCAGTGAATGCTCTCAATTTTTGCTTGTCTGAAAAAGTATTCCCTCATCACTTTTGATGGATGATTTCACTGGTTATAGAATTCCAGCTTAGTGGATTTTTTTTTTAATTGAGCATCACAATTTTTATAAAATTCTTTGCCATTATTTTTCCAGTAAATTTTCTACATTGTTTCTCCTTTCCCCCACCTTGGTAGTCCTAATACATATATTATGTCTTTCAAATTGCACATTAGTTCTGGGGTATTCCATTGTTCTGTTTTTTAATTATTTTTTTTCCTTTATTTTCCAATTTAGGTAGTTCCTAATGACATGTTTCCAAACTTATGTTTCCTTCGTTGGCTGTATCCAGTCTACTGATAAACCTATCACTGACATCCTCCTATTACCATGATTTTATTTGCTAGCATTTCCTTTTGACTCAGAGTTTCCATGTCTCTACTTGCATTACCTATGGACTTTCACATGTCTATTTTTTTTCTATAGGCCCTTGACATACTAATCATAGTTATTTTAAATTCCTTATGTGATAATTACAAAAGTTGGGTCATATCTGGTTCCAGTATTTGCTTTGTCTCTTCAGACTGTGTTTTTACTTGCTTTTAGCATATCTTGTAATTATTTTTAAGAATTGGACATGGTGTACCAGTCAAGGGACTAAAACAAATAGTCCTTTAGTGGTTTTATGTGAATCTGAGTAGAAGTTGAACTATGATTCATATGTACTATATCCATTGACAGGCTTCTGTTTTTTCTGGTGTCCTTATTTGTATCTCACCAGTTGTCTTTTTGTTTCCCTAAAAACTCCTTCTTAAATAATATCTGTACCTCACCGTTCTTTCAGCTATGATAGCTATGTTGATGTGGTAGTAAGGTACAGAGAGAGTGAAACCCTGTTTTCTTACCTTATGATTAAATATCAGTCTTTTAACGTGTCTATGTTCCTAGGCTGTGACCTTCACAAGGATTCCTCAGCTCCCTCTTCTCCCTTTGGTGAAATGGATGTCTAAGGAATGCTGAAATGGGGTGACTGCCCTTCCCTCAAATTGGATAAAACTGCAGTAAATTCTGTTCTTCTGCCAGGATTGCCTTTCTATGGAAAGAGTTCTTGGTGCATTTCCACTTGGTCACATATCCCCTTGTCCTGTCAACAGGATTATATATCTCCTCCTCCTGAGGGTTTTTCTTGACTCTTCAGTGTGAGAACTGAGTGCAGTTCCTGGAGGTAAAAGCAACAAAATTATGGGTATGTCACAAGTTTGCAGCCCCCCAGCTGTCACTAACTCTAATGCTAGTCAACACTGTGCCTCCAGCAATGCCTAAAGTTACTATTTAGGTGTTTCTGCTATTTATTTTTCCAGCTGTTCATCCCAGGTAAACTGACATTACTTGTGAGTCTTTGTTTGCACCTGTCTCCTAGTTTTGGTGATGGCAGTTTGCCCTGCAAACTCAATTTTTGATGAATATTAAAAAATGCATTGATTTCCAGATTTTATCTGCTTTTGTTGTTGCTTTTGTTGTAAGGATATGAATGATGACTTCCAGGCTCTTTAAATATCAGGAAATCAGGAATCTCATTCAATTTTTCATAAGTTTATTGTAATTATGTGACATTTTATCACATAGATTTATATAAACAGACCACAGTTCAGTTAAGAAACTATTTTATCAATGCTTAAAAAAAAGCTTAGTTAAAAAAACTAAAGGAAAGATGGGTCAATTAGTAGACATGTTTTATGAAACATATATAGTGTAAAGGATGAAAACAAAATGTTTACCTTGGAAATCTCTTAACTATCTTTCTCTAGTATTATCATTAGGCAAGGTAGGATGAATGTAATTTGTCACAATACATTTCATTCATTAATTGAAAAGATGCATTTTGAATATTAAATTTAAATATTTAAATACAGAAGCATAATGGTAGCAAAGATTGTAAAACTAGTGATAAAATATATCAAAGTGTTTTAATTTGTTTCTTGCTTTGCTTTATTTTGACCATGCCTATGATTTCATAAGAGTAAGTGACAACACCTATGACATTTTCATCTGTTCGTGATGAATCGGTATCAATCTAGAGATTTTATTTGTGATCATTTAAACCATATAAATAGAAACTTAAACATTAAGTGTCCAGATTTGTTTCAAATAGAATATTATATGTAATGACCATTTTAAAGTCCCTAAAGTTGTAATTGAGTTATCATTTCTTTACTTATTTAGATTGTCTACCAGTATCTCTCTCTCTCTCTCTCTCTCTCTCTCTCTTTTTTACCTCTATCTGCCACTTTGCTGTCAATTAAAAAAATAGGCATATTCAGGAATAAGATTGATAACTGGACCAGGAATTATCTCATTACATCTGACATTATAGATCCTGCAGATGGTTGAAAATTATAGTTTCTTATATTCTGATTCTTCTGTTTCCTTAATATTAGATACATTCAGAAATATAGAGGAAAAACATCATTTTTCTTTTAAAGGGCATGCTTTATGTTAATCTCTCACTCTCCGTGTGGAAGAGGCAACCTGGGAAATAATTTTGTTATACAGAAGGAAGAGAGAATATAAACAAGTCATGAATATTATACAACCATCAATCAGATAACTTCTGTAGTATGGATATGATGGGATTATTTAATATAAAATTAATAATTTTACAAATAATTTTGTAAAATAATCTTACTATGAAACTGATGCAAAGTTGATTTACACTTATTTTCTGGGGACTCTTAGAAATAAAATAAAACATTTTCTGTGGAGTGCTTTGGTATTTTTCTTGCAGGTTTTCTAATGCCATAACATGCTAAGTAAGTCACGGGTCTCCTTTAACTCACATTTCATTTTTTTTTTTAAGATTTTATTTATTTATTTGACAGAGAGAGACACAGCAGGAGAGGGAACACAAGCAGGGGGAGTGGGAGAGGGAGAAGCAGGCTTCCCGCGGAGCAGGGAGCCCGATGTGGGGCTCGATCCCGGGGACCCTGGGATCATGACCTGAGCCGAAGGCAGACGCCGAACAACTGAGCCACCCAGGCGCCCCATCACATTTCATTTTTTAATGCCATGATAATCGGCTAGAAGTCTAATTTTTTTGGAGCTGAAAAGGATTAGCTTTATTATAGAAAAAAATCTAAAACAGAAAAGAAAGGGTGACATTAAGTAACCTTTTCTTTCTATGTTGAACATGTTTTGTTCAAGGCATTTTGAACTACTATTTTTGGTGGTTGCTGATTGAAAATATTGTTTAAAGTACAGAATCAAAAATTTAATTTAAAAAATGTGAAATATTTTTACTTAAAATGCAAATTTAAGATATTTTACTTAAAATTCACACATACACACAAAATACTTTTTTATGCATTTTTATAACTGGCTTTTTTCATGTCTTTTTTTTAAGTTTTAATTTTAATTACAGTTACTTAACATACAATTTTATGTTAGTTTCAAGTATAGAATATAGTGATTCAACAATTCCATACATCACCTGGTGCTCATTATTATAAGTGCATTCCCTAATCCCCACTACCTATTTAACACATCTCCATCTCCCTTCTAGTAACCATCAGTTTTTTTTTCTCTATAGTTAAGAATCTGTTTCCTGATTTTTTTCTCTCTTTCTTTTTTTTTTTTCCCATTGCTCATTTATTTTGTTTCTTAAATGCCACATATGAGTGAAATCGTATGGTATTTGTCTCTTAACTTATTTCACTTAGCACTATACTCTCTAGCTCCATGCATATCATTGCAGATAGCAAGATGTTATTCTTTCTTGTCACTGAACAATATCCATTGTATATATATATATACCATCTCCTCTTTATCCATTCATCAGTGGATGGACACTTGGGCTGCTTCCATAATTTGGCTATTGTAAATAATGCTGCTATAAACATAAGGGTGCACATATCCTTAGAATTAGTGTTTTTGAATTCTTTGGGTAAATACCCAGTATTGCTGGATCTTAGGATAGTTCTATTTCTAACTTTCTGAGCAAACTCTATACTATTTTCTACAGTAGCTGCAGCAGTTTGCATTCCCACAAACAATGCAACAAGGTTCCTTTTTCTCCACATCCTTGCCAACACCTATTGTTTCTTGTGTTTTTTATTTTAGCCATTGGGATAGGTATAAGGTGATACCTCATTAGAGTTTTGATCTGCATTTCCCTGATGGTGATGCTGAACATCATTTCATGTGTCTGTTGGCCATCTGTATGTCTTTTTCGGAGAAATGTCTGGTTATGTCTTCTACCCAGTTAATAATTGGATTATTTGGTTTTTTGAGTTTTATAAGTTCCTTATATATTTTGGATACTAACTTTTTTTTTAAAGATTTTATTTATTTATTTGAGACAGAGAGAATGAGAGACAGAGAGCATGAGAGGGAGGAGGGTCAGAGGGAGAAGCAGACTCCCTGTCGAGCAGGGAGCCCGATGCGGGATTCAATCCTGGGACTCCAGGATCATGACCTGAGCTGAAGGCAGTCGCTTAACCAACTGAGCCACCCAGGCGCCCCGGATACTAACTTTTTATTGAATACCTCTGCAAATATCTTCTTCCATTCTGTAGGTTGCCTTTTGGTATGTTGATTGTTTCCTTCACTATGCAGAAGCTTTTTATTTTGATGTAGTCCCAATAGTTTGTTTTTGCTTTTATTTTTGTTGCCTCAGGAGACATATCTAGAAAAAAGTTGCTATGACCGATGTCAAAGAGGTTACTGCCTGTGTTCTTTTCCAGGATTTTTATGGTTTCAGGTCTCACAGATATATAATACATTTTGAATTTATTTTTGTGTATGGTGGAAGAAAAGTGGTCTAGTTTCATTCTTTAGCATGATTCTGTCCAGTTTTCCCAACAGCATTTGTTGAAGAGACCGTCTTTTTTCCGTTGGATATTCTTTCCTGCTTTTCGAGGATATAATTGACCAAATAGTTGTGTGTTCATTTCTGGGTTTTCTATTCTGTTCTATTGATCTGCATGTCTTTTTTATGCTGGTAACACACTACAGGTTTGTAATATAACTTAAAGTCTGGAATTATGATGCCTCCAACTTTACTCTTCTTTTTCAAGATTGCTGTGGCTCTTCAGGGTCTTTCATGGTTACATACAAATTTTAGGATTGTTCTAGTTCTGTGAAAAATGCTTTTGGTATATTGATAGGATTACATTAAATCTGTAGATTACTTTGGATAGTATAGACATTTTAACAATATTTGTCCTTGGAATCCATGAGCATGGAATGTCTTTTTATTTTTTTTTATTTTATTATGTTACTCACCTTACAATACATCATTAGTTTTTGATGTGGTGATCCACAATTCATTGTTTTCATATAACACCCAGTGCTCCATACAGTACATGCCCTCCTTATTACCCATCACTAGGCTAACTCATCCCCCCACCCCTCTCCCCTCTAAAACCCTCAGTTTGCTTCTCAGAGTCCATAGTCTGTCATGGTTCACCTCTCCCTCCGATTTCCCCCCCTTCATTTTTCCCTTCCTTCTCCTAATGTCCTCCATGCTATTCCTTATGTTCCACAAATAAGTGAAACTATATGATAATTGACTTTCTCTGCTTGACTTATTTCACTTAGCATAATCTCCTCCAGTCCCATCCATGTTGATGTAAAAGTTGGGTATTCATCCTTTCTGATGGCTGTGTAATATTCCATTGTATATATGGACCACATCTTCTTTATCCCATTCATCTGTTGAAGGGCATCTCGGCTCTTTCCACAGTTTGGCTATTGTGGGCATTGCTGCTATGAACATTAACATGCATATGGCCTTTCTTTTCACTACATCTGTGTCTTTGGGGTAAATACCCAGTAGTGCAATTGCTGGGTCATAGGGTAGCTCTATTTTTAATTTTTTGAGGCACCTCCACACTGTTTTCCAAAGTGGCTGTACCAATTTGCATTCCCACCAACAGTGTAAGAGGGTTCCCCTTTCTCCACACCTCTCCAACATTTGTTGTTTCTTGCCTTGTCAATTTTAGCCATTCTAACTGGTGTAAGGTGGTATCTCACTTTGGTTTTGATTTGGATTTCCTGATGGCTGATGATGATGAACATTTTTTCATGTGTCTGTTAGCCATTTGTATGTCTTCTTTTGAGAAGTGTCTGTTCATGTCTTGCCCATTTTTTGACTTGATTATTTGTTTTTTGGGTGTTGAGTTTGAGAAGTTCTTTATAGATCTTGGATACCAGCCAGCCCTTTATCTGTAGTGTCATTTGCAAATATCTTCTCCCATTCTGTGGGTTGCCTCTTTGTTTTGTTGACCGTTTCCTTTCCTGTGCAGAAGCTTTTTATCTTAATGAAGTCCCAAAAGTTCATTTTTGCTTTTGTTTCACTTAGCCTTTGGAGATGTATCTTGAAAGAAGTTGCTGTGGCCGATGTCAAAGACGTTATTGCCTATGTTCTTCTCTAAGATTTTGATGAATTACTGTCTCACATTGAGGTCTTTCATCTGTTTTGAGTTTATCTTTGTGTATGGCATTGAGTTTCATTCTTCTGTATATAGCTGTCCAACTTGCCCAGCACCATTTATTGAAGAGACTGTCTTTTTTCCATTGCATATTTTTTCCTGCTTTGTTGAAGATTATTTGACCATAGAGTTGAGGGTCCATATCTGGGCTCTCTATTCTGTTCCATTGGTCTATATGTCTGTTTTTGTGCCAGTACCATGCTGTCTTGGTGATCACTGCTTTGTAATATAGCTTGAAAGGCAACTTGATGCCCCCAGCTTTGTTTTTCTTTTTCAACATTTCCTTGGTAATTTGGGGTCTTTTCTGATTCCATACATATTTTAGGATTATTTGTTCCACCACTTTAAAAAATGTCATTGGAATTTTTATCCAGATGGCACTGAAGGTATAGATTGCTCTAGGTAGCATAGACATTTTAACAATGTTTATTTTTCTGATCCATGAGCATGGAATGTTTTTCCATCTTTTTGTGTCTTCTTCAATTTCTTTCATGAGTGTCTGTAGTTCCTAGAGTATAGATCCTTTCTCTTTGGTTAGGTTTATTCTGAGGTATCTATGGTTTTTGGTGCTATTGTAAATGGAATCATTTCTCTAATTTCTCTTTCTATAGTTACATTGTTCGTGTATAAGAAAGCAACTAATTTCTGTGCATTCATTTTGTATCCTGCCACATTACTGAATTGCTGTGTGAGTTCTAGTAATTTGGGGGTGGAGTCTTTTGGATTTTCCACGTAAAGTATCATGTCATCTGCAAAGAGAGTTTGACTTCTTCTTTGTCAATTTGAATACCTTTTCTTTCTTTTTGTTGTCTGATTGCTGTTGCTAGGTCTTCTAGTACTATGTTGAACAATAGTGGCGAGAGTGGGCATCCTTGTCATGTTCCTGATATTAAGGGAAAGGCTCTCAGCTTTTCCCCATTGAGGATAATAGTCACTGTGGGGTTTTCATAGATGGATTTTACGAACTTGAGGAATGTTCCCTCTATCCCTGTACTCTGAGGAGATTTAATCAGGAAAGGATGCTGTATTTTTTCAAATGCTTTTTCGGCATCAATTGAGAGGACCATATGGTTCTTCTCTATCCTCTTATTAATTTGTTCTATCACATTAACTGATTTGCAAATGCTGAACCACCCTTGCATCTCGGGGATAAATCCCACTTGGTTGTGGAGGATGATCCTTTTAATGTATTGTTGGATCCTATTAGCCAGGATTTTGTTGAGGATTTTGGAATCCATATTCATCAGGGATATTGGTCTGAGATTCTCCTTTTGGATGGGGTCTTTGCCTGGTTTGAGGATTAAGGTAGTGCTCGCCTCATAGAATGAGTATGGAAGCCTTCCTTCTGTTTCTATTTTTTGAAACAGCTTCAGGAGAATAGGTATTATTTCTTCTTTGAATGTTTGGTAGAATTCCCCAGGGAATCCATCAGGCCCTGGACTCTTGTTTTTTGGGAGGTTTTGGATCACTGCTTCAATCTCGTTACTGGTTATTGGCCAATTCAGGTTGTCAATTTCTTCCTGTTTCAGTCTTGGGAGTTTATAGGTTTCCAGGAAGGCCTCCATTTGATCCAGGTTGCTCAATTCATTGGCATACAGTTTGATAATAATTTCTAATAATTGTTTCTATTTCTTGGTGTTAGTTGTGATCTCTCCCCTTTCATTCATAATTTTATTAATTTGGGTCCTTTCTCTTTCTTTTGGATAAGTCTGGCCAGTGGTTTATTGATCTTATTAATTCTTTCAAAGGACCAGCTTCTAGTTTCTTGATCTGATCTACTGTGTTTCTGGTCTCTAATTCACTGATCTCTGCTCTAATCTTAATTATTTCTCTTCTAATGAGTGGCTTAGGCATCATTTGTTGCTTTTTCTCTAGTTCTTTAAGGTGTAAAGTTAGTTGGTGAATTTGGGATTTTTCTATTTTTTTGAGTGAGGCTTGGATGGCTATGTATTTCCCCCTTAGGACCACCTTTGCAGTATCCAGTAGGTTTTGGACAGATATGTTTTCGTTCTCATTGGTTTCCATGAATTGTTTAAGTTCTTCTTTGATTTCCTGGTTGACCCAAACCTTCTTGAGCAGAGTGGTCTTTAGCTTCCAAGTGTTTGAATTTCTGCCAAATTTATTCTTGTGATTGAGTTCCAGTTTTAGAGCACTGTGGTCTGAGAATATGCAGGGAATAATCTCAGTCTTTTGGTATCAGTTGAGACCTGATTTGTGACCCAGTATGTGGACTATTCTGGAGAAAGTTGCATGTGCGCTCAAGAAGAATGAGTATTCTGTTGTTTTAGGGTGGAATGTTCTGTATATATCTATGAGGTCCATCTGGTCCAGTGTGTTGTTCAAAGCTCTTGTTTCTTTGTTGATTTTCTGCTTAGATGATCTGTCTATTGCTGAGAGGGGAGTATTGTATATATATATATATATATATATATATATATATATACAGTTAACGTATTGTTATCAATATGACTCTTTATTTTGGTTAACAGTTGGCTTATGTAGATGGCTGCTCCCATGTTGGGGCATAGATATTTACAATTGCTAGATCTTCTTGTTGGATAGACCCTTTAAGAATGATACAGTGTCCTTCTGTGTCTCTAACTACAGTCTTTAGTTTAAAATATAATTTGTCTGATATAAGAATTGCTACCCCAGCTTTCTTTTGAGGTCAGTTGTCATGGAAGATGGATCTCCATCCCTTCACTTTCAGTCTGGAAGTATCTTTAGGTTCAAAATGAGTCTCTTGTAGACAGCATATGGATGGGTCCTGTCTTTTTATCCAATCTGCAGCCCTGTGCCATTTTATGGGAGCATTTAAGCCATTCACGTTGAGAGTGATTATTGAAAGATATGAATTAATTGTGATCATGTTGCCTGTGAAGACCTTGTTTTTATAGATTGTCCCTTAAATTTCTGTTCTGTATCACTCTTGGGGTCTTTCTCCTTTTATAGAACCCCCATTAATATTTCTTGCATGGCCGGCTTAGTGGTCACATATTCTTTCAGTTTCTGCCAGTCTTGGAAGTTCTGCATCTCTCCATCCATTCTAAATGACAGCCTTGCCAGATAAAGTATCCTTGGCTGCATATCCTTCTCGTTTTGTACCCTGAATATATCTGGCCAGGCTTTTCTGGCTTGCCAGGTCTCTGTGGATAAGTCTGATGTTATTCTGATGTTCCTCCCTCTGTATGTAAGGAATCTCTTCCCCCTAACTGCCCTTATGTTGGTTTCCTTGGTTCTAAGATTTGCGAGTTTTACTATTACGTGCCAGGGTGTTGGCCTGTTTTCCTTGATCTTATGAGGGGTCCTCTCTGCCTCTAGGACGCGAATATTTGTTGCATTCCCCAGATTAGGGAAATTCTCAGCTACGATTTGCTCAAATACATCTTCTAGTCCTCTCTCTCTCTCCACCCCCTCAGGGATCCCAATAATTCTGACATTGGAACGTTTCATGATGTCACTTATTTCTCTCATTCTATTTTCATGGATTCTGAGTTGTTTTTCCCTGGCCTCTTCTTTTCCCTTCTTGTCTAGTAATTGGTCTTCTATATCACTAATTCGATCTTCTCCCTCGCTCACCCTAGCTGTTAGATTATCTAGATTAGATTGGATCTCACTGATAGCATTTTTAAGTTCTGCCAATTCACCTTTTATTTCTGCCCTTAGAGACTCTATGTTGCCATTAATTGATTTCTCCATTCTAGCTATCATCTTCACAATTGCTACCCTAATTCCCATCTCTGACATCTTGGTTATATCTGTATCAATTTGTAAATCTGGGCCATAAGTCATAGTCTGTGAGTCTTTACTATTTTGGGGGTTCCTCCTCCTAGTCATTCTGTTGAGGGGTGGTGGAGGGAATGTATAGAGTCCAAATTATTAACCACAACCCAAGCAAGATGCACCTGTTTTATAGGGACCTTAGGGTTGCCGGCCTCTTGTTTTCCCAGCCCGTCTTCTGTGGGAGGGTCCTGCAGCGCTGTTACTCAGGCAACCTTGTTTGGGCGGAGTTGCCCTGCCCCCTGTGGCAGGGGATGGGCTCAGTGAAAACCGGTTTTGGGGGGCTTTTGTTCTCTGGTGGCTTTCCCTGGTGGCTTTTTGCGTCTCTTCCGAGAGTCAGAGCAAAAGAGATCGTTTCCAACCCTCTGCCTCAGAGCAGAGAGATCGCAGTCTGGTCTTCAGTGAGCTCTCCAGGCCATATTATCTCCATTTCTGTCTGTGCTGCTATAAACTGCAGCATCCTGGGTTGTGCATCCCTCAGCAGCACTCTCAGTCCTCACCTCCAGGTTGGGGCTTGTCTCTGCCCTTTGTGATTCTAAAACCACCAGCCGCCCCCAGTTCACACTTGCTGCCCCACCGCTCTAGTTTCCATCAGGGGGCTGCCCTAAAGTCCTTTCCCCACTGCTACCATTCTGTGAGTCTGTGCCCCGTCCCCAGCATGGGAGGCTATTGCTCACTGGTGGTGCAGGATCCTGATGGCTCCATTTATCCTCCAATATCTGCCTGCGGAAGTACGGCTCCCTGCTTCATACCTCGAAACCAAACGCCTGCGATATTCTGTTTGTAGAGATCCAGATCTATCTTCTTACATCTCAGGCTGATTTCGTGGGTGTTCATAGTGGTCTGGTACATATCCAGCTCAATTCTGGGGACTGGTTGGAATAGGGTCCCCTACTCCTCTGCCATCTTTTCCCCAACCTACTGAGCATGGAATGTCTTTCCATCTCTTTGTGTCATCTTCAGTTTCTTTCATCAGTGTTTTATATTATACTTTTCAGAGTACAAGTCATTCACTTCTCTAGTTAGATTTATTCCTAGCTATCCTTATTTTTGGTGTGATTGTAAATGGGATTGTTTTCTTAATTTCTTTTTCTGTTGCTTCATTATTAGTGTATGGAAATGAAATATTTCTGTACATCGATTTTGTATCCTGTGACTTCACTGAATTCATTTATCAGTTCTGGCAGTTTTTTGGTGGTCTTTAGGGCTTTCTGTATATAGTAATGTCATCTGCAAAGAGTGAAAGTTTTATTTCTTCCTTACCAATTTGGATACCTTTTATTTCTATTTACAGTCTGATTGCTGTGGCTAGTACTTCCAGTATGATGTTGAATAAAAGTGGTAAGAGTGGACAGCCTTGTCTTGTTCTTGACCTTATGGGAAAAGCTCTGTTTTTTCCCCCGTTGAGGATGATATTAGCTGTGGGTTTTTCATATATGGCCTTTATTATGTTGAGGTATATTCCTTTTACACCTACTTTGTTGAGGTTTTTGTTTTGTTTTGTTTTGTTTTGTTTTTACCATGAGTGGCTGTTGTACCTTGTCAAATGCTTTTTCTGCATCAATTGAAATGATCATATGGTTCTTACTCTTTCTTTTAGTAATGCAATGTATCACATTGATTTGTGAATATCGGACCACCCTTGCAGCACAGGAATAAATCCCACTTGATTGTGGTGTATGATTTTTTAAATGTATTTTGGGATTCATTTTGCTGGTATTTTATTGAGGATTTTTACATCTGTATTCATCAGGGATATTAGCCTCTCGTTTTCTATTTCAGTGGTGTCTTTATATGTTTTTGGTATCAGGATAATGCTGGCCTCAAGAATGAATTTGGAAGCTTTCCTTCCTCTTCTATTTTTTGGAATAGTCTAAGAAGAGTAGGTATTAACTCTTCTTTAAAGGTTTAGTAAAATTCACCTGTGAAGCTATCTGGTTGTGGACTTTCGTTTGTTGGGAGTTTTTTTTTATTACTGATTCAGTTTCTTTGCTGGTAATCAGTCTGTTGAATTTTTCTATTTCTTCCTGTTTCAGTTTTGGAAGGTTGTATGTTTCTAGGAATTTATCCATTTTCTTTAGGTCATTCAATTTGTTGGCATATAGTTGATCATAATATTCTCTTATAATTGTTTGTATTATAATGATGTTGTTTGTTATTTCTCCTCTCTCATTTGTGATTTTATTTATTTGGGTCCTTTCCTTTTTTTTTTTTTTTTTTTTTGGATAAGCCTCGCTAGAAGTTTATCAATTTTTTTTTTTCTCCAAAGAACTAGCTCTTGGTTTCATTGATTTGTTCTTTTTTTTTTCTTTTTTTTAGTTTCTGTATCATTTATTTCTGCTCTAATCTTTATTATTTCCTTCCTTCTGCTGGTTTTAGATTTTGTTTGTTACGCTACTTTCCCCCCATCCCTCCTTTAGTATAAGGTTAGGTTGTTCATTTGAGATTTTCTTGCTTTTTGAGGTAGGCCTGTATTGCTATATACTTTCCCTAGAACTGCTTTTGCTGCTTCCCAAAGGTTTTGGACTGTTGTATTTTCATTTGTTTTCATGTACTTTTTGATTTCTTCTTTGATATCCTGGTTGACCCATTAATTGTTTAGTAGTATGTTATTTAACCTCCATGTACCTGTGGTCTTTACAGATTTTTTCTTGTGGTTGACTTCTAGTTTTATAACATTGTAGTCAGAAAAGTTTAATGGTATGACTTCAATCTTGTTCAATTTGTTGAGGATGGTTTTGTGGCTAGTATGTGATCTATTCTGGAGAATATCTTGTGTGCACTTGAAAAGAATGTGTATTCTACTCTTTTAGGATGGAATTTTCTGATTATGTCTGTTAAGTCCATCTGATCCAATGTGTCATTCAAAGCCATTGTTTCCTTGTGGATTTTCTGTTTAGATGATCTGTCTGTTGATGTAAGTGGGGTGTTAAAGTCCCCTACTATTGTATCATTATTGATTAGTTCCTTTATGTTTGTTATTAACTGTTTTATGTATTTGGGTGCTCCCTTATTGGGTGCACAAATATTTATGATTATATCTTCTTGTTGGATTGTCCCCTTTATTATTATATATATGCTTCTTTGTTTCTTGTTACAATCTTTAAATACAGTCTGTTTTGTCCAATATAAGTATTTCTACTCTGGCTTTCTTTTGACATCCATTTGCATGATAGACGTTTCTCCATATCACCTCACTTTCAATATGATGAAGGTGTTTTGGGGACTAAATTGAGTATCTTGTAGGCTGCTTATAGATGGGTCTCATTTTCTTATCCATTCTCTCACCCTGTTTCTTTCACTGGAATGTTTAGTCTATTTACATTCTAAGTAATTATTGATAGATATGTATTTTGTCATTATATTATTTGTTTTGTGGTTGTTTCTGAAGATTTTCTCTAATCCTTTCTGGTCTTTCTTTCATGTTTTGCTGATTTTCTTTAATGATATATTTGGATTTCTTCCTCTTTATTCTTTGGATATTTATTAGTGGTTTTTGATATAGCGTTACCATTAAGTTTATGTATAACCTCTTCTGCAGATAACAATCTATAATAAGTTAATTGTTCGAACCCATTCTTTTCTCCTCCACTCGCCATGTTTTAAGTATATGTTACTATATCTTATATCTTTTTTGTGTGTGAGACCCTTGACTAAATATTTACATAAATATTCATTTTTATACTGCCACTTTTGGTCTCTCCTTTTGACTTTCATCATAGAGTCCCTTTTAATATTTCTAACAGAGCTGGTTTAGTAGTCATGAACGCCTTTAGTTTTTGTTTGTCTGGGAAACTCTTTATCTCTCCTATTCTGAATGATAGCCTTGCTGGATAGACTATTCTTGGCTGCAGATTTTTCCCATTCAGCACATTGAATATATCATGTCACTCCTTCTGGCTTGCAAAGTTTCTGTTAAAATATCTCCTGCTACTGTATTCTTTTGTCTTATTGCTTTTAATTTTTGTTTTTCTTTATCACTATATTTTGCCAATTTAATTAAAATATGTCTTGGTGTTGGTCTGCTTTTGTTAATTTGGATGGGAGTCCTCTGTGACTCCTGGGCCTGAATATCTCTTTCCTTCCCCAGATTGGGGAAGTTTTCAGCTTGTATTTCTTCACATAAGTTTTCTGCCTCCTTTTCTCTTTTTCTTCTGGGATGCCTGTAAGTTGAATGTTATTATATTTGATGGGGTCACTGCATTCCCTAAGTATATTCTTGTTTTCCATAATTCTTTTTTCTCACCTTTGTTCAGCTTGATCACTTTCCATTACTCTGTCTTCTAGGTCACTAATTTTTTCCTCTGCTTCCTCCTTCCTGCTATTCATTCCATGCAGCATTTTTTCATTTCATTTATTGAGTCCTTTATCTCTGCTCTGTTATTCCTTATCTCTGTCTTAAGGGTCTCACTCATGTTTTCCACTCCTTTCTCAAGTCCAGTGAGTATCCTTATGACCATTGCTTTAAATTCTCTATGAGGCGTGTTACTTATATCTGCTTACTTAGATCTCTGGCTGTGGCCTTGTCCTGTTCTTTCATTTGGAATAAATTTCTGTCTCCCCATTTTGTCTGCCTCTCTATATCTGTTTCTCTGTGTTAAGAAATTCAGCTATGTTTTCTGCTCTTGAAAGTAGTGACTTTATGAAGAAGAGGTTCTAGAGTGCCCTGCAGTGTAGTGTCCCCTGATCACCAGAACGTGACACATCAGGAGAGTATTCTGTGTATTTTGCTTACACACTGCTGTTCTGTCTGAGTCACATTTCCTTTCAAAGCAGTTATCTGCACTGACTCACTCCTGTTGTGGGCTGTGCTTGCTCTGTGTGGTGTTAGTGGAATCCAGGCAGACCCGCTCTAAGGGGGTGTGCCTACCGGGGAATTTGGGAGCAGGGCAGTGGTCTTAGCAAAATTTGCATTGGGCCACTGGTCCTATGCCTGATCCCATAAAGCACTACAGTGGCTAAGCACTGGCATAGCCAGGCCCAGCAACGGTGGCTGGGTGCTGTGTGATAGCTAAATGCTTCATAGTGCCTGGGCACTGCACAGTGGCTGGACATGGTGTGAGGCAGCAGCTGTGTATCCATCTGCTGGGTGTGACCGTGTAAGGCTTTAACAAAATTTTCCCAATCCCAAGGCCAAGGCTAGCAGGCTTGGAGTTGGGAGTCCTTAGGAGAACTCGTGGGCATGACATACTGCTGGCAGATTAGGTAGCAAGTGTCTATTCAGGGCTATCTCTAGCAGATGGCTCTGTATTTGTGCTGGGGGGAGGAACAGTCGGGGGGAGGAAAATGGCACCTGCTAGCTCCCTCATTTTTGGAGAAGTCCCCCAACACACTCTGAAATAAGTATGAACAGATCTTTCCCCCATTTGCCCCCAGTGTTGTGTAAACTGCCATTTTTATGTTGCCTCTCTATGCAAGCTGCTATCTCTTTAAGGGCAGAGACCCAGCTATCACTGGCCCTCCAGACTGGCCCATTGTTGACTCAACTGGCTTTTAAAGCTCCAGGCTCCAAGGCCCTCAGGTTTTACAAACTCAAGGAATTCAGCCCCTCTGATTTTTAAAGTCAAACATTATGAGGATTGGTCTTCCCTGTATGAGCTCCCTGGTGCAAGGGCCCATCTCTCTGCCCTCTCTGCATGTGCAGCTCCCTCCCTCCTGTGGGCCTCCTCCCTCTGCCTTTTAGACCTTCTTCACCTTTCAGATGCAGATTCTTCTCTATATTTTGTTGTGGAGTTTGTTCTGTCAGTCTTTGGATTACTCTCTGGTTTATTGACTTGGATGTGGATGATATCTACGTTGTAAACATGGGATAGGGTAAGCTCAGTGTCCTCCCACTCCACCATCTTCCCAAGCTCCTTTATCATGACTTTCCAAAATATATATTATTTTTTTTAAATACACTGTTATTTATATTAATATTTTGTAAATAAAATAACAAGTACGACTGGGTTAAATAAATTTGGAATAAAACACCAATAATTCTTGATAAGCACACATAATATTTGATAGGTGCATAAATATATATGGAAATATATATCCTGTGCTATGGTGAGCGCTGCGAATTGTGTAAAACTGATGAATCACAGACCTGTACGTCTGAAACAAATAATACATTATATGTTAAAAAAAAATAAAAGGATAGTAGGAAGGGAAAAATGAAGTGGGGGAAATTGGAGGGGGAGATGAACCATGAGAGACTATGGACTCTGAGAAACAGAGGGTTCTAAAGGGGAGGGGGTGGGGGGATGGGCTAGTCTGGTGATGGTTATTAAAGAGGGCACATATTGAATGGAGCACTGGGTGTTATACACAAACAATGAATCATGGAACACTGCATCAGAAACTAATGATGTAATGTATGGTGATTAACATAACAAAATAAAATTAAAAAATATATATATATCAATATACTAGATTCGCCTATTGATCATGAGTATATAGCAGATTTTGAAGTAGTTAGAATTTAGGGGCACCTGGGTGACTCATTTGGTTAAGCATCTGCCTTCAGCTCAGATCCCAGGGTCCTGCGATTGAGGTCCTGGGATGGAGCCCTGCATTGGGCTCCCTGCTGCATCGGGCTCCCTGCTCAGCAGGGATCCTGATTCTCTCTCCCTCTGCTGCTCCCCCTGCTTGTGTGCTCTGGCTCTCTCTGTCAAATAAATAAATAAAATCATTAAAAATAAATAAAAATAAAATGGCTAGAATTTACATAGTTAATCTACTGATTCTGGGCAAAGTTTAAATGAAATGTAAAAAACACTTACTTTAGTAAGTAACATATTGAGCAGCTATAATTTTGTGGAACATATTGGAAACAGAAAAACTCTTGGCATTATTACACATATAGCAAACACATAAGTATATGAATATTCATATAAAGTA
The DNA here is from genome assembly GCF_011800145.1 of Mirounga leonina. Classification (NCBI taxonomy): domain Eukaryota; kingdom Metazoa; phylum Chordata; class Mammalia; order Carnivora; family Phocidae; genus Mirounga; species Mirounga leonina. The sequence goes on along the minus strand of NW_023270316.1, from coordinate 25,777,586 downwards.
TGCAGCAAATATTGTTTATCTGCATAGATAAGACAAAGATTTCTGCAACCAATGAAAATCAGAAGAGCACTGAAATAAGAAAAAGTGACAAATATCACAGCATCATATAGGGCAATAAAAGTTCATAAATAATATTAGAAGGAGGAATTTTCTTCCCCTAAACTTTCCAACATATATTAAGTAAAAAAAAATTAAGATGCATAATACAATGGTTTCATTTAATACACTTACGAAAAATATAAATAAATGTGGTTACCTTTCCAGAGAGGGTGATATGAATAGACAGCTGTGGGAGCAATACACTTTGCTATATATGTGTTCATGGTTTTCATTTTTTCACCTTGTGATTTTATTAACTATTCAAAATATTTTGTTATTGGAGCCCTTTTATGTGAGCTATTTTGTGAGCTTGTGACAATCTTTGTCAAGTGAACATTTCTTTTATTTACACTTTTATGTACTCACTATTATATTTCCATAGACATTTTACTCTAAGAAACACCATAAATAAATATAGCTTCTTTTAAAAAAATAAAAAATATAATTTTTCTCCTGGGTAAAGCTTTCTACCAGGTCATTTTTAAGGAATAGAAAATGAAATCAGATTTCTTATAAAATAACCATACTTTGGTTTGATAAGCATGATTAAATTAATCACTTGAAGATGTGTATTCATATACGAACTCTTTCATAATTTAACTTCAATTGCTCTGAACTACAGTTTAAAAAAAACATAAAACAAAAAGCACTGAAGAATCAAGTGATTTCTTATCTACATCTACATCTTTGTAGATGTTCCATGATAATTTGGCAGCTGTATTCACACAAAATAAGTAAATACATCATCAAAAAATATCTTTTGTAATAAAATGAATATCTGTCTAAGCTTGCTGAATTTAAATACATTGACACATGGTTAAATATATTAAAAAAGCAAAATTAATGCATTTCATTCAGAGTTCAAGGCAGTAGTTTGATACATTCTGTTAAATGGTAAGAGAGTAATGAAATGATTTGGCATCTCTCCTTATCATAATCACAGTTGTCCATGTACTCTCTATTTAATTCTGAAAGGCTAAACTGAACTTATTTTTAAATTAATTCTGGGGACACCTGGGTGGCTCAGTCGTTTAAGCGTCTGCCTTCGGCTCAGGTCATGATCCCAGGGTCCTGGGATCGAGCCCCGCATCGGGCTCCCTGCTCGGCGGGAAGCCTGCTTCTCCCTCTCCCACTTCCGCTGCTTGTGTTCCCTCTCTCGCTCTCTCTCTGTCAAATAAATAAATAAAATATTTTTTTAAAAAATAATTAATTAATTAATTCTGATAAAACTAGACTTTGTGAGTCAAAGGTTTATTCTGATAATAGAATAAAGTAGATTTGCTGGAACTAAATTCTTCCTAAGTTTATTTTAGCAACGTCAACTATTTAGAATTCCACAAGATGGGAGCGCAGGATCAGGGCAGTCTTGGAACATTCAGATGAAACCTACTGAAACAGCTAAATTGCCTGCATTAATGGATACAGCCAGCTGTCAAGACAGGAAAGCCTTTTGAATTAGTCAAATGTACATTGTTTCTTATATATAAGGAAATTGAGGAATGGGATGAAATATATCACATCAAAAATCTTGACTTCGTCCTTTTTATTTATTTATTTACTTACTTTGTAATACCTATATTCTTCAGGTTTTTAAAAGTGATTCTTATATTCTCTATAGAAGATAAAGAAGCTGTATTACTTTGGACAACATGAGAACTTTAACAAAAGTACTCAGACATGGCATAATCCAGGGTATTAGGATCAAATAGTCAGTTAACATTTTATTAACCTTGCCCAATTTATGCTGTATGTTTAAGAAACATAATAATTCATAGAGTAAAAAAAGACACCAGTGTCTAGGAAACTTAGACACATTTCTCTGGAAAGGGATATTCCTGATAAAATGATTAAATACTCACTAATCCTGCCCAGTTTTTTATCATAATTAAAACCCTGAGTTATGGTTTGAATTAATAAAATTGCAGTAATGCAGGGAACTCATAATAAAACTAGTGAAAACTTATGGAAGAATTGAATTTTCAATGAGAAAAATTCACTGAGTCATAAATTTTACTTTTCTACTAAGTAACATATCTATAAATATTCATGATATAAACCATTTTAAAAAGGTAGTCAAATGCCATGGATTATTTCTTGCTCCAATTTTATCTGAATACAAACTAGATCTACCAACCTATTTTCTTGAGATTTCTTGGAATAAAGTTGCCAGATTTAGTAAATAAAAATACAGAGATCCATTTAAATTTTAATTTTAGGTATTTAACTATTACTTCTTTCTTTTTTATTAGTATAAATATACCCATGTAAATTTGGGGCATACACATATAAAAATGTATATATTGTTTATTTGAAGTTCAAGTTTAATTTGGCTTCCTGTATTTTATTTGGCAACCCTACTTTAAAGACCCTAGATCAGGTTGTTCAGATAGTGTTAAACTGAGGTTTAAGAGCATTGTAATGCATTTTATTTACTTTAAAGACGGTGGCTGTTTTGACCAGGAGGTCCTCAAGTGTTACCAATTGGTTTAGTATGATTAATAGCCGTATTCTTTTTATTCTCAAAAGTGTCCTGAAGTGAACATAGTTGTAAATTTTATGTGATTTGACGAGAGGTAAAGATATTTTTTAGTTCTTTCTGCTCTTACAAACGTTCTGTTTCTGATTCTATTTTTGGCACTGGACACATGGACATGAACACAAAACAGATATAAGAATCCTGATGCTCTCCAGGGTATATTTATGTAAAATAAAAAGTACAAAAGATAAAACTAGCAACATAATGTTTAGTAGAAGTTGTCTGTTGCCTGAGAAAAAAAGTAAGAGCAAAATACAGGTATTTGTAAGCAGGAGAATCATTGCAGTATTAGTAGCAGAACCAGTTCCCACCCTATTCAGCTCCCAGTCAATAACAAGAAATCCATGTTAGTGTTTTTCTTCCAAAGGTGACTCAGGAAGATGAGATAAACAAAAACAATTGTAATTGCCACAGCAAAATGGAATAATTGTCTGGGCTTTTATATTTGAACTGTGAAGACTTTAATTATGTTTTTAATTTTTTTTCCCTGAGCACCTTATTATCTTGTATGCATTGTGTTCATGCAAATACTTGATTGCATGTCTGATTTGACTGTCCCCATGTTTAGGTCTTGGCTCTCCAGCATGACCCTTTTTGTTTTCCTTATTGCTGGCTTAAACTTGCTAGGATAGATAGAAAACAGCTAGCAGCCAAAAAAGAAAGAGGGATAGAAAAAGGGATGAGTGGGGGTGGGGAGTGGGAGGGAGAGAGAGAGAGAGATAATTCCTTAAACTGATCCTTATTATACTGAACTCACTTCTCACCTTTAGAATATAACATTCTCTGTAATAATATCTGTATTTAAGTTACCCCTTCCTGTAATTATCTAATCTCTCTCTCCTGAACTTCTTCCACACAAGTACAATCTTATCTAGCATCTTTCACGTGAAACAACTCCTTCTTTCCCACATCCATTCTAGCATCTGTTTCGTCTGTGTATTGCTAAACTTCTTCCTCCAAAGTTACTCACCCTCTGCTTCTAGTTCTCTCAGTGACTGTCACCACAAGCAGTTATTAAACACAATGAATACTACTATGACGATTCCCTCACTTATCTGTACATCCAAACTAGGATGGTCTTGCACATTCTCCTCCCTTTCTCCACTGCCAGCAACCTTCTCTTTCTAGTACCACTAAGGTAGTTTTCCATCTGGTCTCTCTATCTTGTTCTCCTCATTCCATCCTCCTTTGTTGTTGTTGTTGCTTTGTTTTATTTTGTTTTTCAAAATATGTAACTATTGCAACTCTCCTGGACAGTATAAAAGGCATAGAAATACTCTAAATCTGGATTAAGTTCACTATTATCTGAGTAAATTTGCCGTGCTTACTAACAGAACTTCTGGTTCCTTGGATTTTTCTCCTCCTTTGCTTCAGTCATGGTAAAGTATGTATATCTGAGCTTTTGTGATGGAGAAGTAAAAAGAAGTAGAGGAGAAGAACTGAATGAATATGGTTTAGGGCTGGAAGGGCAAATTTAAGGAAGTCTGAAGAAAGAAGTGCGGGATCAACCCATAAGGAAGAAGGAAGTGAAGGAAAGTGTGCTCCTCATATTGTGTCTAAGAAGCATAGATAAACATGTAGAATTTGTTTCAATTTACTTTTTAATTGTTGCATGACTCCCTTAGATGTAAAGTTGGTATGAATTATATATATTATGCAAATAATAGGTCAGGTCGGCTTATAGCTGACTAAATGCAACATTTATTATGTCTAGGTTGTCTGAAATTTTATATTTTCACTGAATAATTTACAAACTATATTTGAATACCTTTATTTATTATTTGATGTTGATCTTTTCAGAATCATTAAAATGTACAAACCTATGAAGATGTTCTCATTCAATTATTATCTCGGAGAAAATTGCTTTCTGTATTCTAAGTCAACTGTAAAGCTAAAACCAAAATAAATAATATTTTTCTTATTTTCCCTTCTCTGTAGTTCTTTTGTATACACTGTGGTAAGTCAGTTCTTTTCCAGAAGAATCTTGTTTCTAGTAGATATAAATTAGTGATTTCACAGTGTTTCCTTTTAAAATAAACAACTTTTGTATGTGTGTTTTGAAATGGATTTCTCAGTATTAATGTGGCTTTTGAATATATGATGCTATATAGTCAGTAATAACAAACTTATTTATTCCCATTTTTCTTGGTTGTACTTTACAAAAGACTTTTTTTTTTTGAAGATTTTATTTATTTATTTGACACGGGGTGGGGGGGAGAGCAAGCACAAGCAGAGGGAGAAGCAAGTTCCCCACTGAGCAAGGAGCCCGATGTGGGACTCGATCCGAGGACCCTGGGATCAAGACCTGAGCCAAGGCAGCCGCTTAACCGACTGAGCTACCCAGGTGCCCACACCCCCCAAAAACTTCACATATCCTGTGAGGCCCATATTTCTTCAAGCTTCTTTGAGATAAACTTCTCTAACCAATTTTTTTTGAATATACATTGTTTATCCTATTTGCAACTATTCTGCTCATCCTTAATTAATTAGTTCCTTCTTATTATTTTACCTCTCAGTTCATCCTTTCCTTCTGTGTTTTCACTTTTCTTACGTTATCATGAGTTTCCTGATGTTACAATTGCTAAAACTGAAAATAAATATCACTCTTTAGACTATATTGTTTTTAAGTTAAAAAAAAGTCTTAATAGTAATAAGAAATGTAGATAAAGACAAGTCTTCTGGAGATTTTCAGATGAAAACTGCCCCCAAATTTGAAAACTCATTATGCACCACATATTTCCTTAACATACAGTCTAATAAATGAAAGTCTTACTGGTAAAAAAATATGGATAACAATTATTTTAATAATTATTTTAAATACTCATAGTGTTCTTTGCTTTTTAAACACTAACTTCTTAAATAATTTTTTTTTAAAGATTTTATTTATTTATTTATTTGAAAGAGAGAGAGACAGTGAGAGAGGGAACACAAGCAGGGGGAGTGGGAGAGGGAGAAGCAGGCTTCCCGTTGAACAGGAAGCCTGATGCAGGGCTTGATCCCAGGACCCTGGGATCATGACCTGAGCCGAAGGCAGACGCTTAATGCCTGAGCCACCCAGGCGCCCCATTCTTACATAATTTTTGCTTCAATCTTACAAAGAATCACTTTCACTTTTATATTAACCTTGGGGGCAAGACTTAGAAGATCTTTGATATAGATTATGAAATCCACCTGCAGAATCAGATTACTTTAACTTGAGAAAACATGATTTTGAATATTGTAAGCTTAGAATCATTCAGACATTGCATTCCAAATTAAATATTTTACAAATGTAAAAAATGTGCTAATTAAAGTTATGGGAATTATCAAGATCACTGGATTAATTATCAGAAAATGAAATGAAATTAGGTATTAGATATACAGCCAATAATTTTTGTTTTTAGAAAATAGTTACTCCTAAATGCAATCAAAAAGACTTATTAAGTCTTTGTAAAATAATCACTGAAAACCATTTTCCAAATGAGATTTAAAAAGAAAGAAGTTGGTTGCATATATAGCTTCATTTATCATTGCAATCATTGTAATATGTTTATACTAAAATTGCCAAATATAACTACTAATGATTACATAGTCTTATAATCAATCAACTAAGTAAATTTCATCTTATAGGAACAGTTGCTATTATTGACAAAATTTTATACAAAAACATGAAAACAGTGAGGTATCTGGAAGTTAAATTATCCAAGACTTCTTGGCCTTGTAAGTGACAAAGTAATGGCTAGAATGCAGGTCTTTCCATTCCTACATTATTGATTTTACATATAGAATTTAAGCAAAATATTTTATTGCTCTGTTATCTTATGGGTTCAAATAATTTTCTGTCACTTACCTTTAACAAAATGGCAGAAATTTGAGCATTCAGTTTTCATTGAATGTTAATATTTCAGTAAACACAAGAAATTCAGTTGTTTTCAGATTTTATATAAAATACAGTGGGTTCTGCCAAACCACTGTAAACAGTCAAGAAAACCAAATATTGACTAAACTTTATGGAAAATGATAGAGTAATTTAATTGAGCATGTAGGATCCTAAATAGTGCCAAATTTGTTATTTCTCCAATGCAGGTTAACATTCTGTCTTATGGATACAAAGTATGTGTCTTTTAGTCAGTGACAATAATTGCAAAGAAACCAAATAGCATGTAGAATCCATATAATGCATATATTTTATATCAGAAATTATTCAAATAGATTTATTTAGGTTTCGATTATGTTATTTACAAGAGAATATAGAATGACAATTATATTCAGTATCAGTTGCTAATACATTTCAGATCTAGTAGTTATTTCCTTCAGGCAGAAAAATCAAGACATATTTTTACTGAATTTCTAAATATGCTGTCATTATTCCTTATTTTTTATTTTCACATGACTTCAGAAACTTCATAACTGAAGTCTTAGAACAGGGAGAATAAAAGGAGAAATAATCATGTTTTATCTTCTTTCCTTCCCTCCTTTCCTATATGTCATGCTCTATATTATTTCAGAAATAAAATGAAGCATATCTTTAAAATATTCAAACAATAAAATTAGATAAAACTATAAATTGAATAATGAATAGTGTAATAAAATATTTAGAAATAGTGGTATTAATAAAAAATTGACAAAAACATTTCCTGTATCTTTTTATTAATTTAAGTAAAAAATTTATTTGTATTTTTTACTACCCTACACAAAGAGAGATATACATTGATATTTGAGTCACAGTATTTATAAAATAGTAATAAATTGGGTCTGAAGGGTAAATATGTAGCTGTTTTTGTTATTGTGTACTGAAATAAATCTGACTCAAGTTTGTTTCTCCTTCTCTTACCTTGTGATTCTTATAATTCTTAGAGTTCTCTCTCATTCTCTCACATGCATGCATGCATGCACACTCATGCACACACACACACAAGTATTTAACATATGAATGAAAGATAAATATTGAAAAGACATGCTGAATGACTAAGAAGGAAAGTAAATATGATGAGTTTGAAAAAGAAAAGCAATGTGTAAGGACCATGTAATATTTTATTTATTTATTTTTAATATTTTCTTTATTCATTTGAGATACAGAGAGAGAGAGAGAGAACGTGAGCAGGGAGAGAGGCAGAGGGAGAGGGAGAAGCAGGCTTCCCGCTGAGCGGGGAGCCCGAAGCAGGGCTCGATCTCAGGACCCTGGGATTATGACCTGAGCCGAAGGCAGACGCTTAACCATCTGAGCCACCCAGGCGCCCCGGGCCATGTAATATTTTAAAATCAGAAGGGGAATACCAGATTTTTTGAGAAATTATTTTTACCACGATGGCATTCAAAGAATGAATTTGAATGGTCAGAGATGGAAGAAAGTACTTTTTTTTTTTTTTTAAAGAGGGAAAATGGAGTGAAAAAAGATTCCTGAAATGGTGGATGAAGATGAAAGACTAATGTGGTTGCTGCAGGGAGAGAGAAGATAAGAGAGTTAGCATATGATGCTGCAAAATCAAGAGGGATCAGATTACGCTGGGCTTATCACATAAGGATTTCTATCTCTACCTGGACATCTGAACAATATTTGTAGGTTATAAACATGAGAGATACAGGTTCATTTAGCTGTACTGTGGAGAAATGGCTTACAAGGAAATAATAGGTGCCACAGCAGCAGGGGAGTCTAGCCTTGCAGTAGATTACTAGAATTGTACATTCATTCATTCCATTTTGTGGCAAATATTTATGGCATATATGATGAACCTAAGACTCTTTGCTCATTTATCATAATGGGTTTATACATTTTAGCTTTCATATCACTGCTTTTGCCTTATGTATTTTAAATGATATGAAATTCATAAGGTCTTTTCCTACTGACAGAATACAAACATATTCTAGAAATAACTGCCATATTGAATAGTTGAAGTTAGAAACTTGCAACAGGAATAAGAAACTAAGTGGAATTTTGTCATTTGGGGTACATTGGAATTTGAGTAGTACAAAGTAGTAAACAACTCCGTAGCAACTCTACTAAGTGTGTAATACTCATATATGTATTCTGAAAATAGGGTAAGTAATATATCTCCCACCCTTTTCTAAGGAAACAAAAAAAATCCTTTTCAATAATGTTATCTGATACTGTATTAACAGTGGATATTCTAATTTATTTCTTCATCAAATAAATTGAAGCATAATCGATCTCATTTCTACCCAAAAATTACTTCCTAAGCCACTTTTCTGAAAACAGATATTGATGGTGGTAATGAAGAGAAACGTATATGAGAGACACCTCAGGGGAATAAAAAGTGATGCAGAGTTTAAAAATTAAAAAATGGAGAAGGAACTGGGATTACTATATTTAAAAAATAAAAATAAAAAATTATAATAAAAATATATTTCTCCACCTCAAAGTGTAGCACATAATTAAATAGACATCGCTTCTTTATTACTGCAGGTTGGATTTTTTTTTTCCCCGTGGTCTCAGGTGTTTTGTGCAGCTTACTTTTTCTTTACTATGTCTATTTTGAGTGGAGAGGAAATCTGACTTTGTATAAGTTTATTTCCCACTCATATCACAATGAAAAGTTTTGTTGGTTCTCCCAGGCAGTTTCTCAGGGAGATGAGTTCCTCCTGTTATATGATTTTGCTTCCATTTCAGAGACTGGAAGAGAGACAGAACATAGGGTAGGTACACAGGCTCTAATTGCCCAGGCCTGTAAGTGACTTAAGTCCCTCTGCTCTTATTCTTTTGGCCAATCTCAATTATATGGATTTTCTAAACTACACTAGAGGCTGGAGAAAAATTATTTTTATTAGTTTAAGAAGAAGAAAGTGAGAGTTTATGTAACACTTAGCAATGCCTCTTTCACTCAGTGTTAAACAATATTTTATATATAAACCTCCCATATAGTATGATCAATTTGCATATTATTGAAATACAAGTGGAGTTAACATTGTAAACAACTCCAGTGTAAAGCAATCTTATGTCTTCATCTTCACAACCTGTCCTGAGATACCTATCTTCTATCTTCTCTTTCTGGGCCATTAGAGTGTGTGATGATATTTAGAACCTACTTAACATTCCTTAACTCTAAATTTATTAGACTTCTTGAATCTTTGCATTTCATCTAGCATAAAAAGTTTAGAAGGTGAATCTTCAGAAAGAAGTAGATCCTATGCATCAGGTAGAGAAGTGGGGGAAAAGGCATTCAAAGGTAGTGGAATCAGAGGTTATTCTTGGGTTACTAAGTGCAGAAGGACAGAAAGGCTAAGAACAATGTGGTCAAAATTGCCACATCTGGAAAAGGTGCCTACTTCTGGAGCAACTTTACTTTGGACTCCTGATAGCCAAGTCAAGTGTCTGAAATATCTTTCAACTTGAGAGATCATTAGGACATTAGAAGTACACATTTTTCTTATTTTAAAAAGTGTTTATAATTCTTCTGCTTGATGTCATGCATGTTTTCCCTTTTTAAATTAATACTTTCACAGCAGTATTCTATCTGAACCATTATTAAATTTTAAGAGGATAAGGGCATCCATTCTGAAATGAGAACTGAGAAATCTGTAACTGAGAACAACATCTATGATGATTGTGTTTTATATTTCTGAAGCAGTACACACTCAGATTAGTCCTACTTTCTGGTTTGGGTCAAAGCTTAGAAGACTGAGTCTCATCACACTTAAATGCATACCAAAAATCATGAAAGTAAATGGTAAAGATGGTCCTACAGCATATTTTTTCATAGTCTAAGTCCAGCGATTTTTCTTCAATATCAATTATGTTGTTCTACACATATATTTTATGTGAAAGCTTTTAAAATTGCATTTAGTCTTACTAATGAGCACACATATATGTGTGTGCATTCAGTCTAACTATTAACTTCTAATAATATTGAAATCCCAATGCGTCTGAAATAAATAGGAAGCTCATGATAACTGGGATGGTGTCATTTCTAGGGCAACATAAACTTCTATGGTTCACTGCTGTTACTTAGTATAACTGAGAATTCCTTTCTTAAGTATTTTATAAGCAGTCATAAATGTAAGTGGTCTGGAAATTAGCAACAGCATCATAACGTTAGTTATAAACAAAGGTGAACTGACTAACCAGCCTTAGTTAATATCCTTTAATATTTACATCAAATGCATGAGGTGTATGTATAAGCATGAGAGAATAAGAGAGGAAAAGTGAAAGAAGGGAAAGATTAAAGGAAGAATATTTTTAAATATTGTGACAAGTAAAAAGAATACATATGTACACACATATATTTAACTTTAGTAAACAATCATCACAAGTATAGATTGTTTTGATTGATCTGAAGATTTGCAGAATTATGAAAATGTGAAATGAAAAGAATAAAAAAAATAATTGAATAATGGCCCAAATGTAGAACTGAAACTATAAGATCAAGGTTATAAAAGCCAAAAGAAGAGAGATTTTCATGAAGGAAAGGTAATAATTGTTTCCAATAGTGGTGAACTGTCAGACTTTATGAGGATTAAAATGTACCCTTTGGAGTGAAAACTGGAGGTCACTGGTGACAAGAGAGAAGGGATATTTTATGGAAAAGTAGACCACAGGCACAGATTAGATTGGACTGGAGAGAGAATTTCAGTTTCCCATATGGGAGGATTTAAAACAATAAAAATAGTAGTTGAAATATAAATCAACAACAAAAACAAAACAGCATTTAGAAAATACTCATGGACAGAAATGAGGTTAAAAAAGATAATTATTTTATTGAGATACTATAAGTAGAAAGGTACTTACAATACCACATTGAAGCACTAATACTAGGATAGGAAATGTTGAAAGTAAGAGAAAGAAAAATGAATATACAATGAAACTAACCAAAAACAAGCTGGTGTAGCTATAATAATATCTGAAAATATATATATATATCTTAAAATAAAAAGTTACAAGAGCAAAATGTGTATTTTGTAATGATCAAAACTCCAATCCAACAAAATTATATAATTCTAAAAATGTATGCACCTAATAACATGCCTACATTATATAAAGAAAACTTGAAACAGGAAGAGAAAGACAAGTTCAGACACACCACTGTGAGACTGTAACAAATCTCACTCAGTAAGTAATAGTACATGTAAACAGATAACAAAGAAGTGCATAGATTTGGAACACATGATTAACAAAATTGATCTGAAGTATTACACCCAAAAAAGCAAGATGCATATTCACAGAAGTTCATATGGAATAGCTCACAAATTGATCATTCTTTGGCCTATAAAAAAAGTCTTAACAAATACCAAAGGACAGACTGAAATAATGAAAATATGTTCTCTCAGTAGTGGAATTAAGTGAGAAATCAAGACTAAACAGATACTTATCCCCACTTAAACTCCCAGACCAGTATTTCAATAACAACTTTATGACAATGAGCTCCCATAATAATATTTCATGAACATTATGTTAATAAATTTGACATTTTGGATGAAATGGAAGTCATTGACAAAACTGATAAAAATAGAAAATATAGTCCCATATCTATTAAATAAATTAACATTTTAATTGAAATTATTCCCATAAAGGAAATTCCAGGCCCTATTGAATTTAACAGTAAACTATCACATACATTTAAGAAAGAAATAACACCATGATCACAAAAAATTTAATAGGACATAAAAAAATACAACAGAAACTTTGTTTTACAAAGCTAACATTATCATAATACTAATATTTAACAAAGTCATTACAAGAAAAAGTAATTTTAGGTCAATCCATATAATTTTGGGGTCCCTGCTATTTATTTCTAGAAACATAGTGCTATCGATGCGGTTTTCATGTTGGGCATACCTTTTAAATTGTTCATAATGCTGGGATATGCAAAGTAGTTAATGGCCAGATTCCAATGATTTTGTCATTGTATGCCTTTTAATGAAATATGGAAAAACATTTTCACACAGATGACATTATGTACCTATAAGAAACTATCTGGATGAAATACTTTTTCTGTTATTTGCTGAAAGTGAATCATGTCAAACACAGTGTTACAAAAAATGTTCTGGTAACTTACTGACATTGACAATTTTATGAAATTCAATTATCGTTGAATTTTATATGCAATTATATTGCAAATGAAGAAAAAAACTTTATTTTTCTTTCCTGGAAGGAGTGTTAAGTACAAATTAGTTACAGCAGGGATTCTGTTTTACAACTCATTACAATCTGCTCAACTCACTTCCTGGAGAAGTGCCTAAGCTGTTGCTTAAGAATTACACACTTGGAAAAGTCTTGTTTGCTATAATAGATACACAAAAGTGTTATAAACCAACAGTGCTGAAAATTATTATGGTTTATTATCTTGTTCTTTTGTCACCTGTGGTTTAATTGATGCCTATCATTTGTTTAATTACTGTATTTAAAACACATTTGTAGTTGGCGCTATCCTTTCACTTTCTGTCTCCACATAATGATAATGCTGCTAATAATAAGCTGTCTATTCAGTGTGGGTATTTTTAGAAAGAAAAATTAGAATATATGTAAATCTGTGTATTCGGTACAGTTGATCCTAATGCAATGACTAAACAAAAATATAAAGATTTCACATATGGATTTTAAATGAATATATCAAATATCCATTTATGTTCATTCCAAGAATATGTCAAACTCTTCGCCTATTTGTGTATTTATCAAATAAACTAACAAACAAAAATACACTTATTTGAAAGGCTAGGGCCTTTTTAAAAATAAAAATTAGTTGTGCAGTTTGATGTTATGAATTTATTCATATATTTTTCTCATACTTATAACTACGTTTTGAGATCAGTGTCTACACAGAAAACATAGTAATAGCAGCACACAAATTTATGCATATTTATATTCTCTAAATTCCCTCTCATTTCATTATCATTAAAAGACAAAGAATAAACCTCATAATCTATAGAGCTGAGGATTTCTAATTTATACTCCTTTGAGTACCCTACTATAGTATATTGATCAATATAAACTAAGTCTCACAACACAGTAGAGTAATAAATATAGGTTATTTAATTTCTATGCAATAGTATTTACCCCTAAAAAAGAGGTAAATGAAACCTGAAGGTTACATATAGCACATGTTTGAAAAACTCAATTCTAGGAATAAAAGTAAAAGAAAAATACGTGACCATGTGTGTACAACACAAACACACACACACACGGCACAATATTCAGTTTCAGTTTTGTTGTGAGAATCCTTCAGTACTCAGAAGTAAAGGGAGTATGTCCTTTGTATTAATCATGGAACATGATGTAGGAACTGTAAGACAGGAATTACAATTCAGCAGACTTTGGTTAGAAAATTAGAGCATAGTAAAGGAGTGAGGAAAATAGTTTGGAGATAAGATTTGGAAGAATCACCTTGAAGAATATTTAGTACTTAAGGGTCTTTTATAAAATGTATGCCCTGGGGGTGCCTGGGTGGCTCAGTAGGTTAAGCATCTGCCTTTGGCTCAGGTCATGATCTCAGGGTCCTAGGATAGAACCCCACATCAGGCTCCCTGTTGGGGGGAGCCTTCTTCTCCCTCTCCCTCTGCCACTCCCCCCTCCTTGTACTTGCTCTCTCTCTCTCTCCGTGTCAAACAAATAAATAAAATCTTTAAAAAAATAAAAAGTATGCCCCAACTTCTCTGTATCTGCTGATATTGTGCTTTAGGAAATTTTAATTGGGTAATGCTTCAACTTTCTCTCTTCTTGTCTCTCTTTAAGTTTTATTATGTATCAATATATCAATATATTTATATTATATGTACATTGATATCAATATCTATATTCTAATAAATATCCTATCCCTCTGGTAAACTGAATAGACACAATTTCTCTGTCAAATAGTTTCCTATCATTAGTCTTAGTCATGTAAGACTTTGAAGCCCCTGAAAAGGAACTGTCTCTACTTGTTTACTTAAGTCTCCAACCCAGGTACTGCTGGAAAAGTATCCATGGAAACAAGGATATATTGGCTCCTTTGATTTCAGTATGCAAATAGCATTAGACTTATTCAGTATGGGAGAACAATTTGGTCAGATTGAATCAAACAAAGCTTCTTTCTGAAATACCCAAATATACTTCAGGTGTGAAAGCGTAAGAAAATGTTACTAGAAAAGTCTTTTAGAAATAATTTTTTTAACTGCTGAACTGATCTTGTTTGCCAAGAATTAACTAACATTGTGATTAGATATGATTATTTCAATATTCTACTGGACTTCATTTTTTAATATTTGATTTAAGAGTTTAGGATCTATTTTCTTAAGTGAGATGTTTGACTTCTATGATATTCTTGCCCAAATATAGTTTCAGGCTATACTACCATTGTAGAATAAGTTATAAAATTTTACACTGAATTTTTAAAAAATATAATGTTTTCTTTAATATGATTATTTAGCTTTTGCTTGTTGGTTTGTTATATTTCAGCCATAGAGCCCTTTTGGTTTAATTATAGCTTGGGTAAATAATTTTTTTTCCAATTATCTGTAATTTTTCTCTTTAATTCATGATTGATTCATTTTTCTCAAAATCTGTTAGAAACATCTGCTGATCTGTATTATACTAGACCAGGGGCCAGCAATTGTTTTCTCTAAAGGTCTAGAAAGTAGTAAGTATGTTAGGCTTTCTGGGCTTGCTTTCTCTGTGCTAACTACTCACCTCTACTCTTACAGCACAAATGTAGCCATACGTAAATGATCATGGCTGTGCTCCAATGTAACTTGATAAACAAAGACATACAGTGAGCCAGATTTGGCCTGTAGTCCATAATATGCCTACCCCTGTGCTAGATATGCATCATAAAGCTTTTCATATGAACTGGTTCTAATGTTCATATTAACTCAGTTTTAAGTCTTCATTTTCCCTTTTTACCATTCCTAGTGCTTTATATTTCAGACTCTACACATTTTTTAAAATCATACCTACCCGAAATTTGTGTGTGTGTGTACATATATATTATACATATGTATTAAGTATATGTATATATATATACTACATATGTATACCTGGATCCCACAGCTTCCATAAAACCACTTTTGTCCTATGGATGGATGTCAAATTATTGTTACGGGAGGGATACATGCAAGGGGTGTCTTATTTAGTCATTGTTGAAGTCACTTTTAAATGTTTTTCTTTTATAGAAAGAAGAATAGAGAGTTAGAGTCATGTATGAGGAAGTGGGGAGAAATTTTTGTGAACAGATAGTAGATTTGAGAATGTTTTACCCTGAGGCCAGCCCATCTTTCAGGAGAGGTCCTTAAGGAGGAATGCATTCTACTCTAGGCTAATGGTGGTCCAAAGATGACTGCTGGGGAGAAGGACAGAATCCAAATCAAAGTTTGGTTACCAAGCATCTTGTTCCAGTTGATCGATGGGAATGCATTTTATTCCATTTGACCAGTAGAAAAAGGCAGTTAAGCTAATCACTTATGAGGCAAAGAATGGGACTCTGGAGGGTCTGTGTTTGGCTTTGTCATAGGTAACAAGGAATCATGTGTGAGTCTTTTGTAATTCACATAGGAATGGTGGTTCTTTGTGGCAAGCCATTTTCTGGAACATGAAGAGTGGAGGAATTTCCTAACCTTCAGTGTTTTCCAGGATCATAGCATTCAGGTAAAGTTCAACAAACTTTCTATTTCTGAGCAAATACAAAATACCCTATATTCATTGGAATTTAATCTTAAAATCAATTTTGAGATAAAAGTCTTCTAAATACAATGAGTTGTCACACAAAAGGTCATATAATTTTCAAAATTTAATGTATAAATCTCTATAAGTGATCTATATTTATATCAATAGCTACTTTATATATGTAGATTCTTCAGTAACTAAATAGGCTTGTGTACAGTGACCTACTTATTCTTTAAAGAACTACTCATTTCTCAGTTGACATTTTAGTTACAATTCAGGTCTCTATAATCATGTTCTTTTTTCCAGCTTATTTTTAGGTGAACCATCTTATTGTAGTTTTACTTGTCATAGAAAAAAATTATTTCCATTTCTTGTTGACGAATGTAAATTATTTAATCAAAAAACACACACCTAAGCCTACCACAATATTCAACATTCCATCTACATTTAAATAACAAAAGGATTAGGAATTTTTTTTTTAAATTCTATAGTTACGTCAGTTATCTTTGAACTATCTTTAGAAATTACCAGCCTTCTTTAATGTTCTGTTTTCTTCATAGATCTAAATAATCTTAATTATAGAAAAAAATTAACATGACTTCTCAGGATACTATGGTTAACTACAGTTCCTTGAAATTTGTCATTTGTTATGAAAACAGCTATAATAAAATCACTGATTGTTTAAAATCTGTGTATGCTCTTCATCATATCAAAGGTTGACACATTTCATTGCTTTAATTAATTCTGTGCAGAACACAATAATATAGCTATTTTATCCTTATTTGGCAGATTAGAAAACACTAAGAGAATTGAAATACCTAATTACGGACAGAGCTGAAACTTAAGCCTAGGTCTTTTGGAAAGTATTATTGGTACATTATCCATAGCACTAGTTGAAAACATTTCTGGTGCATTTTTTTTTGTCAGCCTGATCTAAGGAATACATTAATAATGCTATACAGACTGCTTATACCTACTCATAAAAGTTCAGTGAGATGATCCTCAGCATGGTTTGAAAAAATAAGATTAATTTTAAAAAGTCAATTATACACAGGTAATGTGCTAGGTATTTGAGAGTTATATAAGTGAATATTATGTCTCTATGTATTGGGATTTCATGAGCTAGTAAAGGAGGCAGAAGTATATAAGGCAATTATGGCACGAGAAAGTATTTATAATAAAGCTGACATAAACAATGTATATGGAAGAGTCTGTATCCATCATCTTAGTTGATCCATAGTAGAAAATATAAGGCACATGTTTTATTATTTCAAATTTATATATTAGGACACTATTTCTCAGAGGTTTAAAATGAACTGTCTAAGGTTATACAGCTAACAAAATATGTAGCCATCACTCAAATCCATAACGTCTGTTGCAAAATCTCAGTGCTTCCTACTATGTTGAATTGTCACCTCACACAGATTCTTAGGATGTACAATCGTTTTATTCTGTCATGGTGCTCACCTAGTGTGGATTATTTATTTCACAAATAAAAGGAATTATAAATTTGATATTTATCACTACTTAGAATTAAGGAATCTGTTAACATTGTTTTGAAACCTTTCCGTTCTAGAAACTTGATTTATTTTCTTAAAGTTATCAGCATATTATTTCTTTGAATAGAGATAATGGTTTTTAAAACTCAACAGGCTACTTTTGTTTTAAAGATTGATTTATTAGAGAGAGAGCACGAGGGCGCTCTCCTGTGCACACACATGAGCGCACTGAGTAGGGGGAGGGGCAGACTCCCCGCACAGTGGAGAGCCCCACCCCAGGCAGGGCTGGATCTACTGACCTGGAGATCATGACCTGAGCCAAAACCAAGAGTATGTGGGTTTACCACTGAGCCACCCAGGCGCCCCAGCAGGCTGCTTTTTTTTTTTTTATTATTTAAATTCAACTTAGTTAACATATACTGTATTATTAGTTTCAGGGGTAGAATTTAGTGATTCATCAGTTGCATATAACACCCAGTGCTCATTACATCACCTGGCCTCTTTAATGCCCATCACCCAATTATCCCATCTCCCCACCCACCTCCCCTCCAGCAACCCTTTGTTTCCTATAGTTAAGAGTCTTTTATGGTTTGCCTCCCTCTCAGTTTTTATCTTATTTTATTTTCTCTTTCTTTCCTCTATGTTCATCTGTGTTGTTTCTTAAATTCCACATGTGAGTGAAATCATAAGATACTTGTCTTTCTCTGACTTACTTCACTTAGCATAATACCAATAGACTACTTTTTAAGCATTATTTATTATTAATTGTTTAATTAACACCATTATATTTAACACTTAGCAAAGAGTCTTATTTTTAGTAACTCAGTTTTAAGCCAAATTCTCAGAAACTTCTTTGTACCTGTGATTCTACTGTTCTGTTTCTTCTAGTGTAAAAACAATAAGTGTAACAATTCATGTACTAAAAGGACTCTTCTGTATGAGTTCAATGGAATGGGAGCTTTTGTTTTCTTTGTCACTTAGTAATTTCAGATATTTGACTTAATATAGTTAGTTCCTAACCTACTTACAATTTATATGATGTCTCACAGTCAAAACACTTTTGGCTTTTTCCATTTTCCCTCAAACACTTATTATACATGTTTTATACAGCTAGATACAAATTGGCAAATAAAGCCTATTTTCCTCACAGATAACCCTAAAGATGCTTTTGAATAAAACTAGAAAAGAATTTTTGAGTTATCCTTTTTGATTATCTTAGCTGATTTATTTTAACAAAAGACTGTTCAAGCTTTCCTTGGCTTATAAAAAGTTTCAAATTAAATAATCATTTTCTCTATTGGAATGACATAATCAGGTTTGTTTCTAGGCCAGGGACATGGATACAAATCAGAAATACTTTTATTAGATATCTTCATGAGATTTTACCATTTTGAAGTTAATAAGTGAAACGGTCACAATTTCATAGATTCTGACAGAAGACATATGACCCTTGGTTCAGAGACAAAGGATTTTATTACAGCACAGAAAGAAGTCTGAGCTTCATGGATAGAAACACCCCTCTGCCCCTCCAAAATCCACTAGTAGTGATACAGAGGCAGACCCAGTTGAATATTACAAATTCAGTGTTTTGTTTTGTTTTGTTTTGTTTTGTTTTGTTTTGTTTTGTTTTTGCCACAGTGAGGAAGCTTGATTAAGAAACATCAATGTTATAAGGGACTGCTAGCAAACATAACCTTTGCTTAAGAGGAAGATACTACCTTTATTATATTGGTTGGGGGGAAAAAAGCCATATTTCCACTCATATTTAGCCCTAAAATATTTTGTTTTACTTTGAACATTGTATGTGGCCATCCACTTTGTGTTTAAAATTCTTCAAAGTAAAGATATACATGGACTCATAGGTATCTCCAAATGGTTTGGCTTATTGGTCAGTAATCAGAAATGAGAGAATTTAGGAGATGGATGTTTTTCAGAGGTCTAGGAAAGATATATATGGGCAGACCTACAGTAATAGTAATACAGTGTGTACTTTTTGTGTCAAAAGCATTTCCTGCAAAAAAGCATTTGTGGTAGAACACTAATGAACTATATGGCCAAGATGACTTTTCAAGCCAGTGTCCTTTACATTGATGCTCATGTGCAGTATGTCTATGAATGAAGTAATTGTGGTGGAGGTGGTGGCTATGTGTGGGCTTAACATTGAGGAATTTTATTCTTTAAGGATACTCTATTTACTGTCACTGATGAAAGTCCAAACTCTCAGAAGAAGACACTGAAGCTAATTATACAATGCCTCGTGGAGAATAAACAGCTATTTGGTGCCAGTTTGATTATGTCCAACTCGTTCAAATCTAGAAAGGGCATCAATATTTTGACTAGGATTAACAGATATTCCTGGTAAGAGTTTGCCTTTCCCCTGAAGGGCCTCTGCCAGTGCTAATTTCCAGTGGCTCAGTGTGTTTCATTTGCTGATTTGCTATTCTTTATAATATAGCCTTATACCAAGGGATATGCTTGATAGCAAAAACTGTGTGTCAGTGGCATCAGGACCATGAATACATTTGTCATAATATGTACAACATCATTCCACACACTGGATCATCCGTGCCTTGAGTTTCTTTTCTGAATAGGTTGTACTTTTTTTTTTTTTTCTGGTAAGAGTAATTACCCAAATAAAACCAAGCAAAATCTAACATTTACCTGTCTCCTCCCTTACCAAATAAAATTTATTGCTCTCTTGGTCATCCTAGAATACATTCTGGCAATATCAAAATTCTTGTTCACATAATTTTGTCAGCTTTTTATTAATGCTTTTTAAAATATGAATGGATTGCTGAAATTGAAGATATATTGAAGAAAATATAAAACATGAAAATAATAATCAAGAAAGTACATGTGGAAGCATATAAACTATATTTCTATATTTAATATAACAAACTAAACTATTTCAATGAACCTTAATTTGCATCTTCAGAAAGATTTTGTAATATAAATTCACACATAAGGAAAGTGAGGTAATAGCAAACAAAAACTAAACACTATTAGAAATTAAAACATGATTGTTTAAAAAAAAAAAAACAAGAAAAATTCCATATAACTTTGGAAGACACAACATGATTGTTTAAAAAAAAAAACAAGAAAAAAAATTCCATGTAACTTTGGAAGACACAGTCAATTCTATTTCATAAATGGAGATGCTCCCCAACCCCTGGCAGAAAAAAAGAAAGAAGCAAATGAAGAAACAGATAAGAGAAAGGGAAAAATCCAAAGGAAGGACAGGTTGTCTATCATATAACTAATAGGAATTGCAAGTAGATAGAAAGAAGAAACTGTGTGAGAAGAAATTATGAAAGCAATCAAAGGGATGATAAAGTCTCTTTAAAAATACACACACACAGAATTAAACTATTAAATATAGTTCCATATGTCTTTGAGGAAGGTTCTGCTTTACTTATATTTGTTTTATTGAAGTATAATTGATATATAATATGCTATTAGTTTCAAGTGTACATCATAGTTGTTCAATATTTTTATATATTATGAAATGATTTCCACAATAAGTCTAGTTATCATCTGTCAGCATACAAAGTTATTAGAGTATTATTGACTCTATTCCCTAAGCTGTACATTACATCCCCATGACTTATTTATTTTATAACTGGAAGTTTATGCCTCTTAATCCTCTTCACCTGTCTCCCAACTCCATTTCCCTCTAGTAACTAACAGTTTGTTTCTTGTATCTATGAGTCTGTTCCTGTTTTGTTTTTGTTTTTTTGTTTTTTGTTTTTTAGATTCTACTTATGAGTGAAATCATATGGTATGTGTCTTTCTCATACTTATTTCATTTATAATACCCTCTATGTCCATCGTGTTATTGCAAATGTCAAGATTTCATTCTTTTTATGGCTAAATAATATTCCATTTTATACATTTACTACATCTTTTTTTAATCCATTCATCTATTGATTAATACTTGGATTTCTTCTATATTGTCACTATTGTAAATAGTGCTTCAGTAATCATGGGGGTACATATATCTCTTTGAATTATTTTTCTTTTCTTTGGATAAATACCAGAAGTGGAATTGCTGGATCATATAGTAGTTCCATTTTTAATTTGAAAAGGAGATTAATTGTATAAAACAACCAGCCATATTACCAAGGAAATTGTCAAAAGGAGGCAAAACTACTCAAAGTAGTGAAGTCAATGATAAGCCAAGAACTATGAGTTCAGACAAATAACATTTTAGAATAAAAAAGGTGTAAATTCTTAATTTATACTAACTACAACTACACTATTATACTTTTTTAAAAATTTTTCTAAGTATAATGAAGAACATTTTTATTTTTCATTTCTTTTTAAAGGAATCTGGCATGGGATTCTTTTTTTTTTTTTTAAAGATTTTATTTATTTATTTGAGACAGAGAGAATGAGAAAGACAGAGAGCACATGAGAGGGGGGAGGGTCAGAGGGAGAAGCAGGCTCCCCGCCGAGCAGGGAGCCCGATGCGGGACTCGATCCCGGGACTCCAGGATCATGACCTGAGCCGAAGGCAGTCGCTTAACCAACTGAGCCACCCAGGCACCCTCATTTGTTTTTAAAAGTAGATTTAAACAAAGGTTTACATGTTACAATACATAGAAAGATGCAAAAATGCTTTAAAAATCTGTGCCTGTTCCATATTTAAGAATCATGATTATTTGATGAACATCAATTTGGCAAATAGGTCTTTATGAACATTCTTCATTAAGTGATTTGTCTTTGGTATTATTTTTAGGCAACATTGATTTTAAATTATGTCTTTTTTCAGTCATCCCACTATATATAAACTGATGGTAGCTATTGGCTTAATTGTTGCCTAGTGACCTACTCAAAATAAAAAAGAAAACAGCTGATTAAAGTTCATTTACCATATATTAATTCAAGATGACCAATAAATATATTGCATAACTATTGGGGCAATTCTAGACAGAATAACAGCAGTCTTTCATCTCTTGCATTGATTATTTGCTGTGAACATTCTTGGTATATTATTCCTAAATACTCTCAAGATATTTCTGCCTTCACTTATACAGTTTTACTGGTAAAAATATCATTGCCAGAGCTAAATGGTAACTGGTGTTTATTCTCTCTTCCTTAGGGTCATGTGCAAAGTAACTACTGTTAATGAAAATACGAGGGACACTTATAATTTGCTGGCTAAAGTAAAACAATTCAAAACAAAACAAAAACTCATTTAAAAAAACAAAAAAAATAAAAACTCTTTAAAAGTTCCATCTGCAGAAACTTGAATTGAGTTTTTTCTAAAAGAACAACAATTTATTTTTAAATTGCTATTAAGAAATATAGTTGGCTATTTTCTCACCCAAATTTATTTTAAAGAGCATGGTAATGTACTTTCCTTAAGTGATTTTTTTGTATGTATAAAGGAAAAACAAATTTTAATGACTAGCAAACAGCATGAGGAGCTGAAACACAAATGGGAAAGAAACATACTTTGGAAGCTAGCATAGTTTATCAAGTAGGAGTAACAATAAATATAGAATTGTTGTAGGAGGAAGGCTGGGAACAGTTAAAGAAAAATGAGTTAGGATTTTCAAAATCAAAAAGAATAACATGCTTTTGAAATATTTAAATTACCAAAGAAGGATAAACACATTTGGTTTTACTCTTTTTGAATGAGGACAGAATTTTGATAACATCTGTTCTTATTCTGACATTAGCAGTTGTTTTATTTTTTCTTTTCTAATGTGCAAAGAATCGTATTTGGTATTGTGAGTCAGTGATATTAAAAAAGTACTTGAAATTTTCTCTTCTTCCTTTTCCTCCTGCTCTTTTTATTCCAATCTCTGTCTCCCTCCCTTCCTTCATCTCCTTCTCTCTTCCTCTCTCCTTTCTTCAATGGTATAAAATACTTTCCCTGTGGGGTACCTGGGTGGCTTAGTCCATTATGTTTCTGCCTTTGGCTCAGGTAAAGATCCCAGGGTCCTGGGATGAGCCCTGATCAGGCTCCCTGTTCAACGGGGAGTCTGCTTCTCCCTCTGCCCCTCTCCCCTCTCCCACCCCTTGTGCTTTCTCTCTTTCTCAAGTAAATAAAATCTTTGAAAATAATATATTTTGCTTGTATATCTTCAAAATTATTGCAAATGTTGGAAATCATTAAATGTTTCTTAACAAATTATACATGAACTAATCTGATTATCATTAGATTACTAAATTATGTAAGTTATACAAGAAGGAATATTTTTATTT
>NW_023270316.1:25740779-25753662 GCF_011800145.1 Mirounga leonina | reverse complement strand
TAGATTACTAAATTATGTAAGTTATACAAGAAGGAATATTTTTATTTTTCAGTGTAGACTTAAACTGATAGGATGAATCTTATAAAAACTAATTGAAAATCAAAAAGTTCTAATTTTTTAATTATGCAAATTGCCTGCTTTACTTTTTCATTTTATTTGAATGTCTACAGAATTATATCTTGTAATCTCTACTAGTAGTTTTACAAACATTACAGACAATTTATTTAATAAAGTACCTATGACATCATTTTTAAAACAACAGAAGATATGACTTGCATGGCAATTAGTGAAACTCACTAGTAGCACCTTTATTTTTTCTTCTTATAGTCTGATTTTTAAATTCAGGAAGTATTCATTTAACACACAAATACTTGTTCAAGACCTATAATATATAAATAGATGTTTTGTCCTGTTTTAAAATAATATTTTGAAAATATTTTATTTTTTTTATTTTTTTTTAAGATTTTATTTATTTATTTGAGACAGAGAGAATGAGAGAGAGAGAGCACATGAGAGGGGGGAGGGTCAGAGGGAGAAGCAGGCTTCCTGCCGAGCAGGGAGCCCGATGCAGGACTCGATCCAGGGACTCCAGGATCATGACCTGAGCCGAAAGCAGTCGCTTAACCAACTGAGCCACCCAGGCGCCCTTGAAAATATTTTAATAGGTGTATTGATTTTAAATTAGTAAAATACATATTTTAAATATTTTTTAAATATGTACTTTTAAATATTTTAAAATGTATTTTAAAATACATTTTAAAATATGTATTATTTTGCTACCTTAAATACGATGATTTTTTTTTATCTATTTAAGGTAAATAGCATTTTAAATATCAGTAATGATAAAAAAAACTACTGGGCCTCTTATTAAAGTTACTGGAATTCTGGCCTTGTTTTTCGTATATTCTACTATTTTTCATTTCATAACTATTTTTTAAATAAATATATAACCTCGTGCTCTTAAGCACATATCGATAACTCTTTAAAATTTGGGGGTGCCTGGGTGGCTCAGTTGATTAAACATCTGACTCTTGATTTCAGCTCAGGTCATGATCTCAGGGTCCTGGAATTGAGCTCCTTCTGGAGCCACCATCAGGCTCTGTGCTCAGTGGGAGTCTGCTTCTCTCTTTCCCTCTTCATCTGTCCTTACCCCCACTTGTGCTCTCTAAGTCTAAGATAAATAAATAAATATAAAAAAATAAAATAAAATTTGGGGACAAACTGATTTTTATTAAAATATCATTAAAAAACACATAATAAAAACACCCAGTAAAATAATTTCTAGATAATTTATTTCTACTTGTTTCTTGTACATTTGTTAACTTGTTTCTTGTAAATTAGTTAAAATTTAAATAATACATTTAGGTCAAAATAATGACAAAAATGCTGTATTATTGTTTTATAATAGACAATGTGCTGAATTTATATACACAAACTTATTTTACCTGTCCAAACTCCTTATGAAGGTTCTATTTCTTAAAATTTCATAGAATAAAAAAAAAAAACCTCCCACTGAAAAATGCAGATGATTTATAAAATAGATATAAAACTAACTTGTTTGAAAACTCAGAATACTGTGAAGTCAGCCTATTTTGAGGGGCCTGCATCCTGAACTGTGGGGCAGTTCAATGAAACTCATAGTAAAACTATGAAGAACTAAAATTAAAGGAAAAAAAAAAAGAAACTCAAAACAAGCAAACAACAAAACCTAAAACTAAAAAACTTTAAGAGCAGATGGAGAAAAATATTCCTGAACTTCAAAGACACATACAGATTATAACTTGACTTTTGATATAATGATGGTCTAAAAACAATAGAATGTCATCATTAATATGCTGAAAGAAGAAAACTGCCAACTTAGAATTACCAACCTTTGATAGATAAAATATCTTGTAAACATAAAGAAGAAATTAATTTGTCTTTATATTCTAACACATATGAAAATGTGCTGTTCAGAGACAAGAAATGTGAATTTGAATAGAACACAAATTCAATAAAATGAAAATGAAATTAAAGTGAAAATGAAATTTAAGAAAGCAATGAAAATATTTTAGTAAATTTAAATGAATATTGACCGATAAAATAATATTAAAGTATATATTATATGATTTAAAATAATTTAAAAAAACAAAATAATAAAATGTTTGTCAGATAAAACTACAAGATGAAAATAGTCTTGGATGGCAGAAGTAAGGTTGATAGGAGTTAAAGTGCTTTTCACTTAATAGAAGTAGTAAAGAGCTCTAAGTCTCATAGAACTAAAAAGTGACAAAAATCCACAATTAAATTGCAAGCTACTAACAACTGATAGATCAATAGTTAAAAAAATGGTGAGTATATAGGAAATAAGAACAAGGTGCCTACAATGACCAAATAATAATCATTTTCATGGGCATATGGAATATTTACCAAAATTGATCATATGTTGGTCAATTAAGCAATATCAACAAATTTTGAAGTACTTATATCAATGAATATATGTTTTTTAACCATAGTGGGACTGAGCTAGAAATCAATAACAAAGAATAAAATAAGTAAATCCTCTCTGGAAAATAAGCACCTAAAATATTCCATAGATAAAAAGTAAGTGATGCTCAAATTAAAAGATATTTTAATTGAGTGATGATTAAGATATGCCAAGTAAAGGGGCTCCTAGGTGGTTTAGTTAGTTAAGCCTCTGACTCTTGGTTACAGCTCAGGTCATGATCTCAGGTCCTGAGATCAGGCCCCAAGACAGGCTCTGTACTCAGTGGGGTGTCTGCTTCTCTCTCCCCACCCCCACCCCTGCCTTTGCCACCCTCTCACCAACACTCCCTCCCTCTCTCTCTCTAAAATAAATAAATAAACCTTAAAAAAAAAGATATGCTGGGGCGCCTGGGTGGCGCAGACGGTTAAGCGTCTGCCTTCGGCTCAGGTCATGATCCCAGAGTCCTGGGATCAAGCCCTGCATCGGGCTCCCTGCTCCTTTGGAGCCTGCTTCTCCCTCTGCTTCTCTCTCTCTCTCTCTCTCTCTCTGTCTCTCATGAATAAATAAATAAAATCTTAAAAAAAAAAAAGATATGACTTGTAAAACTTGTAGGAAGTACATAAAGCCATACAGAAAGGAATTTTTAAATTTAAATGCACAATTGAAGAAAACAAAGTCTGAAAATCAATGGTCTAAAAATCTAGTTTTGAAGTTAAAAAAATATATTAAATCCAAAGAAAAAGAATGAATAAATTAATAAATATAAGGAAGAAATTAATGTGATATAATGCAGATATACAATATAGAAAAAGCCTAACTGTTGGTTTTCTGAAAAGACTAGTGTGATTAATAAACCACTGTGAAATTCATCAAGGGCAAAAAAAAATAGAAGGCACAAAGAATAATATCAGAAATGAAAATTTGATATCACTATATATTAAGAATAAATTTGAAAATTAATAAAACATACAAATTACTATAAAAGCAGAGTCTATGAAGCAAGCATAAGAAATATATAAACAGATGCAGATTATTAAAGAATTTAAATCCACTATAAAAAGTAAAAATCCCATGGCCTCATGCCTTGCTAGGTAATTCTTCCATACAATTATGGAATAAATTATGTCAATATTATATAAATACTGCATAACTTGATTTATGAAGTCATGGATCTCATACCAGAATGTGACAGGACCATTATAAGAAAGGGAAATTGAAGGCTAGTATCTCTACATATTGATGCAAATAATCTAAAAAAAAAAAAAAAGTTCACCTATAACTAGTGATTTATAAAAAAGAAGACATCAATAAACCCATGTGCATTCAGTCAGGACTGAAATTTTAATTCAATACTTATAACAATCAATGTTACCTATGAAGTTCATATAATATAGAACTTATATTCATTGGATGTAAGAGATGGTAAGAACCCTTAGCAAGCTAAGAGTAGGTAACCACTCTACAGGATAAAGGTAGTTGCAAATGATCTCTAGCAAACCTCATGCTGAAAGATGAAATATTGAAAGCTTGAGATTCAGACTGAGAAGCCAATACCTACTATCACAATGTATATTCAACATTGTACTAGAGACCTGGACCTGTGCAATAAGGTATGGAAAAGAATGTAAAGTTATTAAGAATTTAAATATGATTAAGTAAAACTGCTTTTATTTATAGATAAAATAAGAGTGTGCATTAACAAAAAAAATGCACAGATATGGATTTAGCAAGGTCACAGGATATCAGATAAATATGCAAAAATAATTCATATTACCATACTCCAGCCCAAAAGAGAATAGGAATTAAAGAATATTATTTATAGGGGCACCTGGGTGGCTCAGTCAGTTAGGTGTCTGCCTTTATCTCAGGTCATGATCCCAGGGTCCCGGGATCAAGTCCCGTGTCAAGCTCTCTGCTCAGCAGGGAGTCTTCTTCTCTCTCTCTCCCTCTGTGCTCTCTCTCTCTCAAATAAATAAATAAAATCTAAATAAAATTTTTAAAAAAGAATATCATTTATAATAGTAACAAAGACATCAAATGTATAGGAATAATAGTATGGTAGATGTGCAAAATAAGTTGACACTAAAGTACAAAGCATAATTGAAAAAAAATGAAGAAAATCCAGTTTAATGGAAGAATATGGCACACTCATGTATTGAAAGAAGTTAACATTTAAAGATGTCAATTAGGTTGATAATATAACTGTATTAGGATTCAATACAATCCTAATAAAAAATGCTAGCTGTTTTGAGGGGGATTAAAATATCTTTCTAGAAATTATATGGAAATGCAGATAGCCAGAAATAGCCAAGACACTTGCAGAAGGAAAACGAAGTAGGAGGTCTTAACTAATATATATTGACTTATTAACCACATTAATTAAAGATAATTTTAAGCAAGAGGCTTGATGCAAAATTCTCCATGCTCTGTGGTATCTATATACAAAGTTTAACGTTGGGAAAAATTAATTGAATGTGTCATAAGCCATTATAGTGACTTACATTTCAGGTAGAGGGGGTTAATGGCTTGTGAGGGGCCTAAGGTGGCTACTAGGATGCTGTTAATATTCTATTTTTCTGTCTGAATCATGGTTATATCAATGAGTTCACATTATGAATATTCACTGATCTAAGCACTTATGATTTAGGCATTTTTTCCATAGATATATTATACGTCAATAAACACTTATTTTAAAATATGTATTAGATATGTATGACTGAAGACACTTTACACATGAGAAAACCGAGTCAAACTAAAAAACTTTGCAAGTTTATAGTTTATCACTGTCAAGACTAGTATTCAATTAGTTTGATTCCATCCAGTGTCCATGTTCTTACACAATAACTATACTATCTCTGGTGAAAACCTGAAGCTTCTTCAATGGGAAAAAAGGAAATTAAATTACTTATTTGGTTGGAAAGAGAAAAAGATTAGAATCACTGGATAAACACTAAACTTAATGGATTGAGGGTATGTCCTTCACTGATCCCCGTATTAAGCCTTTCATGATAAAGGCTGAGGAAATACATACTTAGAAAAGTTTGCAGGGTCAAATGATCAAGGGATTTAACATTGTCCTAGTCTCAGAGCAGGTTGTTATTTTGGGCTAAGCTGAAATTCTTTTGATTTTTCATATAAGGATATCATCATTTTCCTAAGCTTCTCCATTCAACTTTCTGTGTGTGTAAAGATAGTTTATAACCACTGAATATGGCTGAGTGCTTAACATGTTTTTATGATTATTTGCATTCTCGCCTACTAACCTGTTTATATTGAGTGGAATATTTTATGGAAAAGTTCACCTGAAATAGTCTAAGTCTTTCACTTTGGTCAATAATTTTATCATATTAAAGTTTTATTACAATGTTTTTTTAGATAAAATATATGTAGCTTTTTTATGCCATGTTAAATTTAAAAAGAAACACATCCTAAGAATATCTTTTTATAATTGACTGAATTTCAAAAACTTAAATAAGCAAACAAAGTCATGTTGAAAAACTGATCTAGTGACTCACATTTTGCTGGGTTTCACTATGAGTAGAATAGCTTTCTCAGAGGGTGGATATTAAGATCAGGGGGCGTTTTATACAAATTGCTACTTTTGATTCCTCCTACACACAATGTGACTAAGTGGTGTATCTTCCATACATTGGTTCTAAAAGAACATAATGAATTAGTGTACTTAATGAGATGGTGTCCTCATTCCTCCTCCCCTTAAAGTTTTCCTCAGAAACTTAGGAACAGGGAAATAAACCTAATTATGTCATGTATGTGCATCTAAAAATGATTTTGAGACTTAAATCTAAATATTTATCAGTATTTGTATAATAGAAAGAACACTGTAATGAATATTAGAGGGTTCCAATTCTACTGTAGCCCACACTTACTTGTTTGACCTCAAGTAGAATATATTAATAATGGTAATGATATAAATAGCATCTAAATTGATGTGCTTTTTAATGTAGTGCTTATTTGTTTTAAAATTTAATGTAGCATCTATTGGAGATTTAGTTTTAACATACTACTTCTCCAGATATGGATTATTTCCAAATAATGAATAAGAGATACTATTTTCTCTCCCTAGGAGACAAGCCTGGGAAGCCTTTATTAAGGCCTCTCCTTTTTTCCTCATAATATCAGTCTTCAAAAGAAAATATGGAAATTGTTGAGAGCTAAATTTTAAATTAATCCTAAACAGGGCTTTCGATTTAGAAACCTCAGCCAATATAGACAATTTAACATATTGAGAGAGTTTGAGAGGGTGTAAACTGATGATTACATAATTGAAACTGATGAATAAATAAGAATTATAAAGGAGATCTGGAACTTCTGGATGAGATTTGTAATAATGCTTTGGAACTACAAAGGGAAACATCTCATACAGCCCACCAATTTTGTCAGAGACACAGACCCTCACCTCAAGTAACTTAGAAGTGCCAGATGTGTTTTTCCTTCATAAATGACACTTTAATAATTGGATATGATTCCATTCTATCAATATTCCAATATATTGTCCATTTATTTAATATTTACTGAATACCTGCTTTCTTTTCCATTCCACCATTATAGACAAATAGATGATAGATAAGTAAGTAGGTACATAGATGATGATAGATAGATAGATAGATAGATAGATAGATAGATAGATAGATAGATAGAAAGATAGATAGAATTACTATCTTTGTACATATTTCCTCAGAATTTTTGATTAGATAATAAAATCATATAGTAAAATGGTTTTTAATATTTTTTAAAGATTTATTTATTTATTTGACAGAGAGAGAGAGCACAAGAGGGGAAGTGGCAGGCAGAGGGAGAAGCAGACTCCCTGCTGAGCAAGGAGCCCGATGTGGGACTCAATCCCAGGACCCTGGAATCATGACCTGAGCCAAAGGCAGTCATTTAACCAACCGAGCCACCCAAGCGCCCAGTTTTTAATATTTTTTAATCTCTAATTTTCCTAAAGATGCACAATATATTAGGCAAATCATAAATGTTTTGAGAAATGACAAAAGTAAAATTTAAATCTAAATAGTAGCAGATGAGAAGAGTATAGATTGATTTGAAAAGAAACTCAATACTAGTATGTGACAATTTCATTACTGTAGAATAAGTAATTTTGCTGAAAATAAATGTGAAGATTAGTGATCATTGTTTTATCCATCATAATATAGTTTACATTTCCACTTAATAGAGCAACAGTAGTTTGCATAAAAAATTCCAAACAATTTTTTCACATTTTAATGCTGTTTTCTATTAAATAGCATCAAACATTCCAAAATTTATTAATAAAGCAATTCTACTAATTTCCTTAGGCAAGTAAAATTCAGACTATCCCCCGAATAATGACATATTTTTCTCATTTAAGATGAATGTGACCCATATGCCTTATATTTTTCATAATACTGCCATTGCTATCTGTTTAATAATGAGACATTGAAAAGAATGTGCTTTAAGTTTTATAATACTGACATAATCCAGTTGTAAAGAAGAAAACAAAGTTAAAAGAGGTTATTCCAGTTCAAGATGGCAACAGAGGAAGATCAAGAAGTCACCTCCTCCCTGGGACACACTGTCTACAGCTATATATGGAACAATTTCCTTTAAAAAAAAAAAAAAAAAGTTTTGCTGAATGATGACTGACTATTGGGCAAACCACATCAAGGTGGGTAAGAGAAACTGGGGCACAATCTTGCCACAGAACAACCCCCAGCAATGACTCATAAGTGGGAGTAAACTCAAAACCTGAAGCTTCTCCCCAAGGAGCAAAGGATTCAAACCCCAGGTTGGGCACCTCAACTTTTAAGACCTGCACCTAGAGATGAGCCCCCCAAACATTTTACTTTGAAAACCCACAAGACTATAGCATTCAGAAAGCCAGCTCTTAAAGCCTCTCTCTTCCACCTCCACGCTTGGCACACACACTCAGACTTACCCGCCCCAGGGTCCAGATCAGAGGCTGATCATGTCCAGATTTAAACTGAAGGCGGCTCACTTGCTTATATTAAAGCATCAGCCTGAAGGTCAGGCATCTAATTTACATACACATTTGGGAGCCTTCTGGAACATTCTCTGAGGGTGGAAATGAGCAGGTGCCCTCTTCATGCTCTCTCTTTGCCCTGTTTCATAACACCAGTATTTCCCAGAAGGAAAATTTTACATGCATCTGGTGCCTCAGCCTTTGTGGCTGCCACCCAGGAGACACTTCGTGACTGCCTGACTCTGAAGGTTAGGGGAGCTTCTGTCCTGGTCCCATGGGTTTGTAATCACTGGTATCCCCCAGAAAGGAGCTCATAGCCGTCTGGCAATTTTTGTGGCTGTTGCCAAGGGATACCTCTACATCATCTGGCTCTGGCAGCCTGTGGAGTTTGGGCTTGTAGGTCCCAGAGGACTGTAAGCAAGAGACAAAGAGTTCTTTAATATCTAGCACCTCCCAGAGTGCAGCAAGAGGCAACAGACTAAGGAGTTTGGTCTTTCTGTGAAGGAGACCTATTAATTAATCATCATGGCTGTGACCTGATGATCAGGCTTCTAATTAAACACACCTCTAGGAGCTGACTATAATCTTTTCCAGAGACCTCTGGGATAGGCACCATTTTCCCACTCTTCTTTACCTCACTCCAGAGCACCAGTGTCTCCTACAGGAAAATTTTACATGCAGGTGCTGCTTTGATTTCAGTCTAGTGCCCAAGTTTTTTCAGTTGCCACCCAGAGCATGTCCCTTGAGTGTGCCTAGCTGTGGTGACCAGAGGAGCTTGCATTCCTGAGTCCCATGGAACTGTGGCGATCAAAGAAGTGGTTCTTGGCAGGCTGTCATAGAGCACTGCACAGACAACCGACTGAGGCACACACCTGTCTTTCTGTGTAGGAGGCCTCTTGGCTTATTCTGGAGTTTCTGTCTGAAAGGTAGCTTCAGGTTTGGCACACATCTAGTAGACTGCAGAGTTTTCTTTCAAGTAGTATAGGCTGTGGACACCATCTTGGCGTGCTCTTTCTGCTTTGCTTCAGCTTGCCAGTATCTCCCAGAAAAAAAAAAAAAAAAAGCTTATCTGCTTAGCTCCAGTATTTGTCATTGCCACCCAAGGAACACTGCCAGATTGCCTGGAAGGCAGGACTTATACTTGCAGTCCCACAGGACTATATATATTTGTATGCTTTCAAAAGTTGCTGCCTGAGGGTCTGGATATTGGAGCCAAAGCAAACATTTCTATGATACCCTCAACCTTTCACCATTAAATGATCTATTACACACAATTCTTGCACGGAGAACATACTTAAACTTCCTGAAGAAAACCCAACTGTATCTACTTCAGACTCCAGAACCTCTTAGTCATACATTATCCTCCCCATATGATTCAGAAAGAACGAAAATGAATAAATGATACACACATATATAAATACATTCACATATACATACACACACACACACACATACATACATTCACACAAATAGGCATAAAGGGCTTTCACAGGTCAATATAGATAATATGCCATAAACTGAATTGTACAATTAAATCAAGCCTCAGCACAAGACCCATTAAAAAAAAACCTAAGCAAGTTAATTGCCTACAAAATAGCTGTGTTTTGAAGTATATCTGAACATGAACCTGGCTGGAAAAGGAACACCTTCAGATCCACCAGACCAAAGTCTTTGCATTGCAATATCAGAATCTCCAGCATTGTCAAATTGAAAATAACACTCATTGCTAACTTCTTTTGGCTTCTCCAACTCTAGGACTCCAGAAAAAATCCAGAAATCTTAGCTGATAGGTCACAGTCAGAAAACTTCTCCCTTATTGAATCTCTCATCTATCCCTTTCTCTGCTTACATTCTGGAGAGATCCAGCGCAAATTTATCTCTTTCAGAGGATTTAGCTGAAAGCAGCAAAATGCAGCCAATGTATAAGCATTAAACATTTTTTTTTATAATTTTCTCATGACAGCTTTGGTTGGAATATATTTTGGCTCTTACGATGGAACAAGTAAAATAAGTTATTCTTATACATATGTTTTCTTTTTTTTAATTTTTTTTTTAAGATTTTATTTATTTGTGAGAGAGAGAATGAGAGACAGAGAGCATGAGAGGGAGGAGGGTCAGAGGGAGAAGCAGACTCCCCGCTGAGCTGGGAGCCTGACGTGGGACTCGATCCCGGGACTCCAGGATCGTGACCTGAGCCGAAGGCAGTAGCTTAACCAACTGAGCCACCCAGGCGCCCCGTTTTCTTTTTTTTTTTATCTCATAAAAAGAATCACCAGTTTTCCTGTCCATTGTCTCCAACTCTTTGCTGCCTATTGACTGTCCACTTCTGTTAAGCCAGTACTAAAATTTTCAGATTTTGTTATATGCAGCAGTCTACTTTCAGATACAACATGCTGTTGGCAGAAGCTAAGTTGAGCTGACCATGACACAAAGTCTAATATATAGAGTGTATTTTTTCCAACATAAAAGCCATATGAGTGCCTATAGCTGACATGGTAGCACCAAGATTGTCATAGAAAAAGGCTTATTCTGTCATTCCCAAACAAGCTCAACAGTGACTTCTGGCTCCTTGTCCAAGATTGTTCTTTAATCCCCAAATATCATGTCTATATTCCAGATAATAAAAATGAGGATGGAAAACAAAAAGTAAGGGATCAAATACCAGATATTCTTAGGGAAGTTACCCAGAAGCAATATTTTTATCTCATTAATTGAAATTTTACTCTGTGGATTGAGATGACTCAAAGGAGGACTGGAAATGATTCATTAGTTCAACTATTCATGTGCCCATATGATATTTAGGGTTTCTATCTCAATGTATTAAGAGGGAATAGATGCTAGGGATTAACAAATAGCCTTTGAAGAAATGAACAGCATTAAGACAGTCTTTGACTTAAGAATGACAGTGTACTTGTTGTGGGTGAAGTAGCAACCTATCTAATCTCAGTCCTAAAAACTGCTCAGCCATTCTTTCAGTCACGTCTAACTGCCTTCCCACCAATAATGCTGTTTTTTAATACCATTCACACAGAAAAATACATAAAATATATGTTGCAGTGCTCCCTTACCTACAAAATAAAGCAGTGGAATTAGATGGCCTAAAAATTACTCTAATGTTTATTATCCTGTGAGTGTCTTTTCTATGAATAATATACTTTTGTTATTATTCTAGTATTCTCTGAGGACCTAGTCAATAGGTCCTGTAGTTTTTTGTTTTTTGTTTGTTTTTTGTTTTTGTCTTTAACTATATTACACACCAGTGACCCTACCTAGAAGGTTTAATGGGTTCAATAAATTTTTAATGAACAAATGTGTATTACAGTGTGTCTATGTCTGGTCATAGCTAGACCAAGCTTCAAATAGGGTTTGGTTTACAAAATCCAGGATAGCATAGTTATCAATGGACAGAGGGAAAGCAGATAGTATTAGGTGATACTGGACTTTTGAAAAAATCCATTTTCATAAATGAGTTTCAAACCAATGATTTTTGGTAAAATACATCTAGAAAATATGAGAGCAGATTAGGCCAAAGAAGAATTGGACTTTCTCTGAAGGATAGTAAAACTAAATTTAAAAACAAATACTAATATAACCCATGGGCTTGCTGGCTTTATTTAGTTTTCCTTGAAAAATGTATTGGCATATGTTTACTGTTTTCTCAGCCCAAAATCTGAGTAACATATCACCCTCAAATTCATAGTCACTTATTTTTTATACTTTTATTGAGGCATAATTGATGTTCAGTAAACTGCACACATTTAAAATGTACAATTTAATCATTTTAACTATTAATTTTAATATCTATATTTATTCATATTATTTAAAATAAGTAAGATTTCAGGATTACTGATTACAGCAGTAAGTACATTATTTCTTCTTTACTCCAGTTCTTTCCCCTTCTGAGATGAGAGGAAAGGCAAAATGATAGGCTTGCATGTATGGGACCATCCCATATGGGAAGGTGCCTATAATTAGGTATCAGGAAGCTTACAAAGGACAACTTGCACCACTATCCTCCTCACCATCTGAAAAAGGAAGAGAAACTCAGTCATTCTTGTGTAGGCAACTCCCCTTGGGAAGAGAAGGAGAAGGTCTTTACATTCTTACCCTTTGGGGTGTAAAGAAATGTCTACAGTGAACAGATAAGACAGGTTCCCATTTAATCAACTGGAGTTTTATCATACTTTAAAAAGTTTATACATAGGGGCGCCTGGGTGGCTTAGTAGGTTAAGTGGCCCACTCTTAATTTTGGCTCAGGTCATGATCTCAGTTGGGAGATCAAACCCCATGTCAAGCCCCACGTGGAGCCCTGCTTTGGGCTCCACACTCAGCGAGAAGTTTGCTTGAGAGTCTCTGTCTCTTCTCCCTCTGCCCCTACCCCCTTTCTCATAAATAAATAAATAAATAAATAAATAAATAAATAAATAAATAAATAA
>NW_023270316.1:25640873-25740769 GCF_011800145.1 Mirounga leonina | reverse complement strand
TAAATAAATAAATAAATAAATAAATAAATAAATAAATAAATAAATAAGTATGTACATAGGGTCATCCCTTTTCAGGTCTCTTGGCTTTTTAATCACTGTTAACTTTTTTTTTTAATCACTGTTAACTTTTTCAAAGCTTGTTCTTTAATCAAGGTTCCACGTTCCTTTGTTCAGAAAATCCTCACTGTAGAAACATGAAAATATTTTCTCTGTAGTCTCCCAATGACATGTGCATACACATGTGAAACCACTTCAAGCAAGATAGGAAACATACCAACACTCCCAAAAGTTTTTTCATCGTTTTTTTGTAATTCCTTTCTCTACTACCACTCCTTGTTCCACCTCTGATCCCAGGAAACCTCTGATTTGCTTTTGTCACTAGAGATTATTTTGCAATTTGTGGAATTTTATAAGTAGAATCTTAAAAGTATGTATCACTTTTCTTGATGTGGTTATTTTCTAACAAATTTAATTAAATGGAAGAGATTTAAATCAATTGCCTTAATTAATAGGTCTTAATTAGAGTAAACAGATGATGAAACAGAAAATTGTATCCTAGAATGAATTTTAAATCTAGTAATGAATGTGATCAAAATCCAAACTATGACCTTAACAACATATTGCTTCTCTATTACATAAGCAAACTGTAGTTACACTGTTATGAAAAAAGGTTCATCAGCCATTTGTAATAGTCACATATAAGTGAGAATAAAATTTGAATGATTTTTCTTTCAAAGCTTATTCATGTTTACTTAAATTCCAGTTTCTATTCCCTCAGATTTGAGTATTAAAATGGAATTTCACTGGCTACCTCAGAAAGTAAATGGCTAATGTTAACCAAAAGTAAGCCAATGAATAAATAAATAAATATTAAGATATCTGTATATTTTGGATTACCAAATAATACTTTGACTACAAAGACACTAAAAATATGTCTGTTGAAAAAAATATGCAAACAATGAATCATGGAACACTACATCAAAAACTAATGATGTAATTTATGGTGATTAACATAACATAATAAAATTAAAAAGAAAAAATAAACTTGATCACATTTAACACTGTCCATCCATAAAATAAATTTGATCACATTTAACACTGTCCATCCATAGTTTTCAGATAATGGAAAGCACTGTAATTTCTTTTATCTGATTTAAAATACTACAATATATACACTTGCAATTTAATGCAAAATATTTCAGAGTGAGTATAAGGATGGTTATATTTTGGTTTGGTTTGGTTTGGTTTGCTTATAGAAAAAAATACTTACAATTTGAGAAATTACTTAATATTCTTTTACTCACCTATGGAAATGAGGAATTTGATTTGAAATTATTTTTCAAATTCCTTTGAGAAATTATCTATAAAAATACTTTGTAAATTCAATAACTGATTTTGTTGATACTATTCATATGACAAAATACCTATTAAACATCTGTCCCTATGAACATCTGAGCAAAGCCTGTTCCAGTAAAAATATTTTTAAAAATGATCTCTTATCTAGATAACATAGACCCGTCTTTTTTAAAAACTATGTTAAAGGGGCTAGATAGTATACATAAATTTTTGTGTCCAATGTCCCCCCAAAGTAGGAAGGATAAAAACAGAATAGAGGGGCGCCTGGGTGGCTCAGTCGTTAAGGGTCTGCCTTCGGCTCAGGTCATGATCCCAGGGTCCTGGGATCGAGCCCTGCATCCAGCTTCCTGCTCAGTGGGAAGCCTGTTTCTCCCTCTCCCACTCCCCCTACTTGTGTTCCCTCTCTCGCTATGTCTCTTTCTGTCAAATAAATAAATAAAATCTTTAAAAAAAAAAAAAAACAGAATAGAACTCAATTCCAATGTCATTTCCTGAAAATAACGTGCTATACATGCACAATTCAATAAAGGGTGTAGATCTATTGTAATGATTACACAGGTATATCCTATATCAAAACACATCAGATTGAATGCATTAACTATATGTAATTTATTGTGTCTGAAATACATCATTAATGTTCTTTAAAAAATAAAACAACTGAAAATACTAATTTTAAAATAAGCCACTTCCCTGTAAAACCATAATATACTACTGTTATTATGCTGTAAAACGTCATTTTAAAGGGGAAGGGGCAGAGGGAAAGGGATCTGCAGATCTTTTTTATTTTTCAGAAAGAGAGGAGAGATAGTGCACGAGTGGTGGGGAGGGGCAGAGGGAGAGAGAATCTCAAGCAGGTTCCCCACTGAGTGTGGAGCCTAACACAGGGCTCCATCTCACAACCCTGAAATCATGGCCTGAGCCGAAATCAAGAGTTCATTGCTTAACCAACTGAGTCACCCAGATGTCCCCTAAAGTCATTGTTTTCAACATCAAAGGTTAGAAATATAAAAATATAGTTAGGATTGGGGCGCCTGGGTGGCTCACTCAGTTAAGCCTCTGACTCTTGATTTCAGCTCAGCTCGTGATCTCAGGGTCATGAGATGGAGCCCCGAGTCCAGCTCTGCGCTCAGCTGGGAGTCTGCTTGAGATTCTCTCCTCCTCATCATCTGCCCTTACCCCTCAGGAGCTCACTCACCTCTCTCTCTCTCTCTCTCTCTAAAATAAATAAACAAATCTTTTTAAAAATATATAAGTAGGTTAATATACTAGTCATTTGATTCCAGTTCCTTTATATTTTGTCATTCACATTACCTCATCGGGCCTTTTTTTTTTTCCACTTGTGTAATTACTATAATCTGAGTAATTTATGATGCCGATAATCTGATTTTAGAAATTTACTTTTTAGGCTATTCATTAAATATTTATTGTTTGCATTAACATAGCTTTGAAAGCTTTTTTTCTACATATGAAGGAAATATTAAATAAGCCCTACTGGTAGATGTAATATACTACATAAATTATCACACTAACAAAAAGGAAAAAAAAAGTTTATACTTTCAGAAGAATAGCTATGTGCTGACTCCAGTCCCAAACTGACAAGACACATGGTCTAACAGTCTGGAAACTGGAAAGAAAAGCACAGGCATTTGGAATTACGTTAGTGAAACACAGTGAAGATGAGGTATCATACATTATTTTGGCTTTTAACCAGATTTATGTTAGTGTTACTAGTGTACAGCAGTATAAATAAATGCCTATAGGAAAGGGGGTGTGTGTGTGAGAGAGAGAGAGAGAGAAGGAGTGAGAGAGAGAGAAAGGAGGGAAGGAAAGAGAAAGCTTGAGAGAGGGGGATGGAGAGAGAGAGAGTTTGAGAGAGAGATTGTTTTTTATTTTCTTTCAGGAAGACTATTTTAGATCATCTAGTGTTCCTGGAGTGAAAAAAGTTTGACAGTCATTTATACCAGCAGAAACCAGGACATCCTAAAGAGAAAAGCAAATGACTTTATTTGAATTATTTTGGAGAAAAAAAAAGGCAAAGGTTTCAAGTGCTAGTTGGCATTAAAGTATTTTAACAATTTTGGATCTATTATGTCTTGATTGAGCCACTTTGGAAATAAAATGTCTGTTCAATTTAAATTATCTAGCAGAAATTTTTCTGTCAGAATGAAGTGGAGGTGGGTGGTTTTCTTTCTTTCACATGGCCCATTTTGAAAGCTCACACTTTGTGAATGTTGATATTATTATTCACTTGCCAAATATAGCACCTTTTATCTGAAGTGGATAATACATATTAAAATTCTTAACAGCTGTGTGAATTTTATCAAAAGCAGCCATAATGTGACAATCAAACAATATAGTGTACAATCCAGTCTTTTAAATTCATTTTCTTGTCAAACACTGGGTGACATGTATGTCACATATGCACATTTTGTTTTAAAAAATGTTTGGGGTTTGTCATCTAAGCACTGGATTTGCCATGTCTAGGTTACACTCTCAGGTGACTTGAATTTGATTAATTTATTGTATTTCATTTTTTTAAATTATAAAAATTGAGAAAATCACTTCAAGATCTTTCAGAAAATGCTTTAAAATGTTTGCTCCATTTTTAAAAGATAATATTGTAACTTTTTTTTATTGTTATTGCCTTAACATTTTCTCATTCTATGACCATTTACTAAACCTTGCCCTAAAATAAAAAAACAGAGATGACTGATACATGTCAAATGAATTAGGTTTAATTTTTTACAAAGTAGTGCTTCTTTAACCATTGACCGATCTTTCTAATATTTCCATTCCTGTTTAATAATTCAAAGATGAAACCTAAAATTCTTCATTTCTAACAAACTCTCAATCTCACGGTCATGGTGCATACACCTCATATTTCACAGCGGTATTAAGAAAGCAATTCTTCTTATGAAAATATTTCTACAGTGATACATCCCAGTGAGACAACTAAAATATGTGTCATTTAAGGAATTACAAACAATGGTCATTTGTAGAACGCTTTTTTTTTTTTAACCTAATAATGCAACTAAAAATAAAGTTGTTAAAAGACAACTTTCCTTTGAATTTTGGAAGAGTTGTTCATGTGTATTTCATTAATTTTGGCTACTAATGACAGAATCCACTAGACTTTCTGAACATATAGGCAAAGACAAATGGAAAGGATTTTATCCACTTACCTAATCAAGTTATTATTTCAGAAGAAACATAGATTTTAATTTGTAATAGTTTAAATGATTCGTAGATGGAAGTTTGTTGTTCTGAATTCTCATCTTCATTCCTCCAACGATATATTAGTATCATCTAATATTTATTTTCAGGCTATGTTATTATCCCATAATCTACCAGTTTGGGGATCTCCCATTAAACTGGAGAATGTGGTAGAAGTTTTGTCTCTTGGATGTACATTAAGATGAAAGATGTTTATTTGGCATGTCTGTACCTTATTTGGAATGTATTTTTCATTTTTCATTAATTAGCATAGGTATAAATTTTCCCTGCATTTTGCAAGAACTGAGGATTTGAAGATTCCAATTCCCCAATATCTTACAGGAATGGGGCCACCTGTTCTTAACTTTCTGTATTTCATTTATCATCAGGTGATCATGAATGTCTGCTTCAATTTGCTTTATACTGAACCATTTTTAAAGATTAACTGCCTAGGGGCGCCTGGGTGACTCAGTCCATTAAGCTTCTGTCTTTGGCTCAGGTCGTGATCCCGGGGTCCTGGGATCATGCCGTGCATCTGGCTCCCTGCTCCATGCGGAGCCTGCCTCTCCCTCTCCCTCTGCCTGCCACACCCCCTGCTTGTGCTCTCTCTCTCAAATAAATAAAATCTTATATAAAAAAAATAAAGATTAAGTGCCTAGAGTTTTCCATTTATACTGTATAAAATCTCATCATGGAGAGTGAGTCATGATTGCTTTCATATTACCACTGATGACTCAAATTTTCATCTATTTTTAAAGGCTGGTGTATGTATACACAGTATGTTAAATACTATGTTCTTTATTTAACTTGATGCTAGTCACCCAGTTGAAGTGAACTTACTCAGGCTAGTTCTCTTGAGTGTTATGTTATGTAAATAAAGTGTCTTAAATCTGGTGCTGCAAGAATGTAAACAACCAGGTTCTACAAGATTTATTCTACACAAAGATGATAAAAAGAATGACAGTGTTTTCCTAAGTATACTAAATTTGTTTTCTAAGGAATTTTGTTTTTCTAAGCAGATAGAACGTGGGGGTAATTATAGGAAATATCTGTACCTTTAAAACATAAAAACTGCTGTTGAAAGTAAGTGTCTTATTGTAACAATAAAATTTTCATAATTAAATATATTATTTAAGTGGATTGGAGCTATTTCCTCAATCTCTACATTTTTATATGTCATAAGAAAAATGTTTTTTTAGTCTTAGGGGAATAAATCAGAGACAGAGAATAGGACTTGTTGAAGGAAAATTAGTCTAGAAAGAAAAATATGGCTAACTCTTGTCAGTATTAAAATACAAAATAAATTTGATAAAAAATACTCATAAGAATGAATCATCTAGTTCAATTAATTTTGTTATAATCTATAAACATACTGTTATAGATTATTAAAATAAGGTCTTAATATTCAATGGCATACCAGCTCATAAGTAAAAAGAAGAAGTCATAAAACACAGTAATATAATATAGCCTTAGACAAGGGCCATAAGTATCTATCTTGCCCTCAATTTCCATACTTTGTTTTCAAATATTTGTATAGCTTTATATCATTTACCATGGACAAATCTGAATGCAATTGAGTCCTGAACAATGTGGGGATTAGGGACACTGACCCCCTATGCAGTCAAAAATCTAGGTTTAACTTTTGACTTCCTGAAAACTTAATTGCTAATAGCCTAGTGTTAACTGGGAGTCTTACTGGTAACATAAACTGTCAATTAACACGTATTTTATATGCTATATGTGTTATATGATATATTATTACAATAAAGTAAGCTAGAGAAAAGAAAATATTAAGAAAGTCATAAGGAGGGGCACCTGGATGGCTCAGTCAAGTAAGTGTCTACCTTAGGCTCAGGTCATGATCTCAGGGTCCTGGGATAGAGCCCTGTGTTGGGCTCCCTGCTCAGCGGGGAGTCTTCTTCTCCCTCTGCCTCTGCCCCTCCCCCCACTTGTGCTCACTCTCTTTCTCTCTCAAATAAATAAACTAAAATCTTTAAAAAAGAGAAAAATAAAGTTAGAAGAAAGAAAAAATACATTTATAGTACTGTAGTCATCCAAAAAATCTGCATATAAATGGACCTGCAGGGTTCAAACCCATGTTATTCAAGAATCAACTATAATTTTCTCCACTTTAATATAAGTAATACTTACTAGTATCTTACTAATATCCACAAACAAATGATGCATTATTAAGGACTATGTATATGTAAAGAGGATTGGAAACTACTTATAAAAATGATGTTCATATGCTCAAATCTCAATCATGCACTATATTTAGGTTAAATTTTCATGTTAGTTGACCTTTCAGTCTTATTTTAGGCATTTATTCCCATGTTTACTAAACATTTTTTTCTATTGCATTGATTAGACATTTTATATATTCAAATGTAGGGATTAATCTTAATGTGCACAACTACAAACCTAGGATTTAAAATAAATCAGCGTTTGGCCATTATAGTAGAACTAGCAGAAATGCTGTGGTTTTCTTTTTCTTTGGTGTTACTTTCCCTTAACAGAGAATGAAACTATCCAGTACTTGAAAGGAAACCAGTTGATTGCTTTTCTCAAAGCTCAGAACCAAAGTATGTATACAAGATCCATCAGCTTTTCACTTGCACTTGCAAATTGTTCTGCCCTCAGATAGCCTCTTAACTGCTTCCTCACTGCCTTTAGGTCTTTACTCAAAGCTCAGCTTTTCAGGAAGGATTTCAAGGCCATTCTAAAATTTCATGCCTGTCTCCATTTCAGTAATTTATGTTCCTCTTTATCGGTATATATTTTTAACATCTCATGAAATTTACTCCATATATTGTATATTGTCTGTCTCCTCCTCTAAAATGTAATTGCTACCAAAGAAATAGTTGGTTTTTTTATTTTAGATATTCTTTTTCTGCAACATCCAACACAGAATATCTAGTCAGTAAGTATTTGCCCAGTGGATGAGCAGTTGAAATAATAAATAAATATATGAGTGAACCTGAATATCATTCAAGTACATATGAGATAAGCCTCTCACCTAGTATCTTATAGTTTAACTAATTTTTCATCTAATTGAACTATAAGTATATGCAACATTATAAATAACTCCAGCAACTTATTTTATTAAGAATTAAAATTATGGTTTTTTTCTGAAATATTAGACTATTCTGTTATATTAAAATGCAAATAAATTGATTACATAAATATATTTTCATATTTTCACTAATTTTATTTTTATAAAATAATCACAACTTAGAACAGATTGAGTTAGATTTTTCTTTCCTTTACTTTGGCTGCAACTGGAAATCAACCTTAGATGATTGCACATACCTTAAGAACCTGGTAATTTAATTTATTGCCAAAAAAAATTTTGAATATCAGAATAGTGACACATACACTTGCATGCTTACATGCACACACAAACACCAGTCAAGTATTATGTAGGAATATATTTCTTGTCATATCGTGGTATTCTACTACTATTATAAAAGAATTAAAGAATTCATCATATTTGCATTTGGCTCTTTGTATCACCCTGTATGGTTGGTTGTCATTGTAAAGCAGGATTACTAATTTTTGGATAGAACAAATCCTGTT
Organism: Mirounga leonina; assembly: GCF_011800145.1. Taxonomy (NCBI): domain Eukaryota; kingdom Metazoa; phylum Chordata; class Mammalia; order Carnivora; family Phocidae; genus Mirounga; species Mirounga leonina. The sequence goes on along the minus strand of NW_023270316.1, from coordinate 25,732,624 downwards.
TAGCCTGCCAAGTGAAGCAGAAGTTTTCAGAGAAGGAGCTGATAAAAGTTTACTAGACTTTCAAAGTAGAAGTCTAGTAAAGTAGAAACTGTATGCGGTGTTTAGGAATTAGAAAAAGAGAGTACTGAATTCAGTTAATCATTTTTAATTTTAAAGTTTTCTTTTTCTTTCCAGACATCCTTTGTTTGTTTGTTTGTTGTTATTTGAATATAGTTGACACACAGTGTTACATTAGTTTCAACTGTATAGCATAGTTATTCACCTACTTTACACCTTATGCTGTGCTTACCACAAATATAGCTACCATCTGTCACCATACAATGCTATTATATTATTGACTATATTCCCTCTGCTGTGACTTTTATTCCCATGACTTACTGATTTCATATCAGTTAATAATCTTAGTAAGAATTATCCGACAATACATTCTTGCTAAGTTATATAATTTATTTTTATGTGAAATGATGAATAATTATATATTTACATATATTTTATATGATTATATATAATTAATTAATTTAACATATTTTCATTTCCTAGGGCTGCTGTCACAAATTACCATGAATGTGGTGGTTCACACAACAGAAATTTATTTTTTCACAGCTCAGGAGGCCAGAAATAGGAAATGAAAGTGTTGGCAGGACCACAGTCCTCTAGAGGCTCTTGGGAAGGATGTTTGTGTTTCTTCTCTGGCAGAATCAGGCATTCCTTGGCTTGTGGCTGCATCATTGCAATCTCAGCATCCCTCCTCATATGACCTTATCTTTTACTGTATGTCTGATCTCCCTCTACCCCTCTCTTATAAAGATATTTGTTTGTAATGGCATTTAGGCCCACCTGGGAAAGTCCACAATAGATAAAGAGGGCATGCAAATATGGGCAAGGCCTAACAAAACTAGAGTCTGAGCAAGATAAGGAGGATGTCCATGCAGAAGCAAGGCCTGGTATTCAGTTTCAGAACCTATGGCTTGAGGTGAATGTTGGGTGAGGTGGTCTACCATAGGCTCTGAGCTTTACAGCACATTTTTCCTGAGTATGCCAGACTAACAGCCTTATCCATTACCTGTTAATGGATAATTTTTGTGGCTGCTCATATAGGATTAAATAAGTCAAGCTGGTCACAGCCTGACTACCTTCTAACTACCTTCTAACTTCCTCTGGGCGGGGAGGCTTGCTTATTTGCTACCATCTACCAAGTTTGCGCTTGATCAATAAGGGCTGTTCCCTCAGCCCTTGTTTTCTTTCCTGTAAAGTAACCCCTAAATGCGCATTTGTTATCCATCCCTCTGTGTAAGTATATGGGTTGGGGGGGGGTTGGAATTGGGCCTTAGGAAACTATAGCAAATATGTTGATACTCTGGCTACTGACTTGCTATGTCTGAAGTCTTTCATTTTATATTCAGGAGTTTTGTATATTTTCTCAGCATCCATGAAACTGTGGCAGTTTAATTGTTAGCTTGCAAGTGGAACAAATTATCAACCCCTTCATACTTGATGGAGAGTTTTCACACATGCGTTGCTTCATCATGAGGGATCAGAGTCCAAGCTGAATGGTGTCTGGAATGGCATGACTGAACAAGAAAGATATCTGTGAGGGCAGAGATCATAGCATGGAGTATTGGTGTTACTTGTAACCCTGGGTATCCAAGTAGCAGAGAGACAGATTATCCAGGGAGTGCTAGCAGTGGCCCAGCTGTGTGTCAGACCCCTAGTGAAGTCAAAAGGATAGTTACATGGGGGAAAGAGTGGCAGCAGTAATAATGGACTGATTAAATATAAGGACATTTATCAAATAATTAAACTGAGTATAGAGTCAAGCTGGTCATTGTTGTGCAGAGTATTAAAATTATGAAAATGGTGAAAATAAGAATGGGTGGTATTAGATTGGCATGGGAAGTATCATTATTAACTCATGGTTTACCAATGCATATAGATAATTATAGAAATGAATACAGATGCAAGTATGTGTTGATATATGTATGTATGTCTCTCTATGTGTATCCATGCATTCTCTGTCTCTGTGGAAGAGAGAGACTTGGATCAGTGATTCCCAAATTAATAACTACAAACACAACCAGTATACCATGATTTGGCGGGGAAAGATCTGATTATCTAGGGTCTGATTATCTAGGGATAGATAGGAGCAATACAAGATGAACCTGTAATTCTCTGTAGTGTCAAAAATAATTACTCAGCTAATGAGGGGACTTACCAAAAGCTTGAAGAAGTTCCCACTGGCCGGATCTATGCAATATGAGCCTCAAAAAAAAAAAAAATGCTTATATAGATTAGAATCTGTTGAACAAATAGGATATCATGAATCCATACTGATATAAACGAATGATGAATGCACTGACGTTAGAAAAGAAGATATTGAGGGGCGCCTGGGTGGATTACTTGGTTAAGCATCCAAATCTTGATTTCGGCTCAGGTCATGATCTCAGAGTCCTGAGATCAAGTCCCACATCCAGCGTCCCACTCAGCAGGGAGTCTGCTTTTGTCCTCCCTCTCCCTATGCCCCTGCCCCCACTCACATGTGCGTGCACGCAATGTCTCAAATAAATGAATAAATGGATTTAAAAAAAGAAAAAAGGAGATTGATATAATACTAAGTGACCTCTTACAAAATAGCTAATTAAAAATGTGGAGAAAAAATAACTTTAGATTGGGGAAGTCTGGCAGACATCATCTTAATCATTGATCAAAGTGTATATTATCAATGGTACAAATCAAAATTGTGGGTTCTGTAGTATTACATCATCTGAGGAACACAGCACCATGTCTGCAATATTCCAAAAATGCATAACTCATATTATGCATTTTTGGAATATTATCATCTGACAGACCCAATTTGAAGATCACACTACTAAATAATTGGCCTGTAAAATTCAAATGTAACAAGGCTATGAAACTTAAAGTCAAAACTGTTTCAGACTAAAGAACACTAAAGATTGACATTATATTAATTAATTAATTAATTTTTATTAATGTATATGTTTGTTTATCGTTCAGTGTATCTCCCATCATAAAGTAAGCTTGATGAGGGTAGGAGCATTGCCTCATTCATTCCTGTATCCCCAGTGCATAGAAAGGTGTCAGGTACATAGATTCTCAATAAATATTTGCTGAATGAAAATATAAAATAAAATTAAATAATCAAATACCATAAAGAAAAGAAGAGAAAAAATAAACCAAAGACCTAACACCACAATGCAGCAATGATTCTAGACTAGGTCCTTTTTCTATTAAGCACATCTTTAGGTTGACTGGTGAAAATTGAAGGTAATAATATATCAATATTAATTTCCTTAATGCTGTTATCTCTTTCATGGTTTGTAGGAGAGTATTTGTAGAAGGAAATGCAGGGTAGCTTCAGTGTGCCAGAGACTATGTTGTTTCATCAACTAAAAGTGAAAACATAAATATATTCCTTCAAATAATTAGTTAAAATATTTTGTTTTTGAAAATATACCCACCCCTTAAAGAAGCATTTAAAATTTTTAAAATATGGAAAAGAAAGAACTTGAAAATTTCAGACTTACATTTATAAATGTTCATTATTAAATATTGTATTATGCAATACTATATTTTTAGAGAAGTAAAATTCTGTCTGGGACATAACTGTGTCTTCTCACCAGGAGTCATTCTGGGCCTTTAAATTTGGCTTTTCAATCCTACTACCTTGTGCTGAGTCACGAGTGATTCTAAAATTGTTTCTTCATTATTATTCCTTCCTACATATTTCTCTTTATTTATCAGCTTCTTTTTCCTACATATTTTTGAGTATATCAACCTACAAGTATCTAATTGGACTGTATCTACATTACAAGTTAAAAGTGAATAATCTGCATCACATGAAATTATTTAAGATCCCTAGCCCTTATTTTCTCCCTTTAATTATATTTACTCTGAGTCACAGAAAAGGGAAAAATGAATTTCAGTTATTTTATTTGCTTGTCATTTTGTTCAATTGATTCATATTTTTTCAAAAAATATGTTTGTGTGAAAATTCATCCAAAGAAATATATTGCAGTTGAGAAACAGTATGAATAGAACCTTTCTTTACCCATCTATATTTATTTTTAACAATGAAAAGAGTGACAGTTGATTCTGTAGATGATATTTGGAAATGCTTGGTACCTAGCCTAATCAAACTTTACTGAAACCAAAGAGACATATATTCATTTAGCAGTGTTACATGACTGTAAGTGAATAGAATATTGGAGCTTCCCTAAAGAACAGACATTATGCAAATATAAAGTTCAACAAAATGAATAGTGCTTATAGAAATGTTTATTCTACCTAGTTTTGTAAGTTTCTTCTTAGCTAGGATGTTAAGGCTTTAAGGATGACATTTTCCTAACTTTTTTTTCTTTAATTCCCATCACCTATTTCACCCATCCTCCAACCCACCTCCCTTCTGGTAACTGTCAGTTTGTTCTGTATAGTTCAGAATCTGTTTCTTGATTTGTAGTTCTCTTTTTTCCTTTGTTTTGTTTCTTTAATTTTAGATATGAGTGAAATCATATGGTATTTGTCTTTCTCTGACTAGCTTATTTTGCCTAGCATTATACTCTCTAGCTCCATCCATGTGGCTTAAACGGCAAGAATTCATCTTTTTTATGTCTGAATAATATTCCATTGCATATATATGTGCAGATAGATAGATAGATAGATAGATAGATAGATAGATAGATAATCTGTCTATCTATCTCTCTGATATATATCACCTCCTCTTTATATCACCTCTTCTTTATCCATTCTTCTATCAGTGGACACTGGGTTGCTTCCATAATTTGGCTATTGTAAATAATGCTGCAGTAAACATAGGCATGCATGTATCCCTATGAATTAGTGTTTTTTTTATTTTTTATTTTTTGGGGGGGTAAATACCCATTAGTGCAATTATTGGATCATTAATTTTATTTCTATTCTAACTTTTTGAGGAACCTCTATACTATCTTCCACAATGACTGCACCAGTTTGCATCCCCTCCAACAGTGCAAGAGGGTTTCTTTTTTCTCCATATCCTTGCTAACGTTTGTTACTACTTGCGTTTTTTATTCTAGCCATTCTGACGGGTGTAAGGTGATATTTCAATGTAGTTTTGATTAGCATTTCTCTGATAATGAGTTATGTTGAGCATCTTTTCATGTGTCTATTGGTCATCCATGTGTCTTCTTTTTAAAAATGTCTGTTCATGTCTTCTGCCTATTTTTTAGTTGGATTATTTGTTTGTTGAGTGTTGAGATTTATAAGTTCTTCATATATTTTAGATACTAACCCTTTATTGGATATGTCATTTGCAAATATCTTCTCCCATTTAGTAGGTTCTCTTTTAGTTTTGTTGATTGTTTCCTTTGCTGTGTAGAAGCTTTTTTATTTTGATGTAGTTCCAATAGTTTATTTTTGCTTTTATTTCTGTTGCCTCAAGAGACATATCTAGAAAAATGTTGCTATTGCTGATATCAGAGAAGTTACTGCTTGCGCTCTCTTCTAGGATTTTTATGATTTCGGGTCTCACATTTAGGTCTTTAATATGCTTTGAATTTAATTTTGTGTATGGTGTAAGAAAGTAGTCCAGTTTCATTCTTTTGCATATAGCTGTTCAGTTTCCCAAACACCATTTGCTGAAAAGGCTTTCTTTCCCATTGCATATTCTTGCTTCTTCTGTCAAAGATTAATTGACCATGTAATCATCGGGTTGCTTTTGGGCTTTCTGTTCTATTCCATTGATCTATGTGTCTATTCTTGTGCTATTTTGATAGGGATTGCATTAAATCTATAGATTGCTTTGGGTAGTATGGACATCTTAACAATATTTGTTCTTGTGATCTTTGAGGATGGAATATCGTCCCATTTGTTTGTGTCGTCTTCAGTTTCTTTCATCAGTGTTTTCTAGTTTACAGAGTCCAGACTTTTTGCCTCTTTGGTTAAGTTTATTCCTAGGTATTTTGTTATTTTGGGTGCAATTGTAAATGGGATTGCTTTCTTAATTTGTCTTTCAGTTGCTTCATTATTAGTGTATAGAAATACAATGGTTTTCTGTACATTGATTTTGTATCCTGTGACATTACTGAATTCATTTCTCAGTTCTAGCAGTTTTTTGATGGACTCTTTCAGGTTTTCTATTATATAGTGTCATGTCATCTGCAAATAGTGGAATTTTTTCTTCTTCTTTACCAATTTAGATGCCCTTTATTCATTTTTCTTATCTGATTGCTATGGCTAGGACTGCCAATACTATGTTGAATAAAAATTGTGAGAATGGATATCTTTGTCTTGTTCTTCATCTTAGAGAAAAAGTTTCAGTTTTTCACTATTGAGTATGATGTTAGCTGTGGATTTTACATATATGACCTTTATTACATTGAGGCATGTTCCCTCTAGACCTTTGTTGAGGCCAAATAATCCTAATGTTACACAAAATGAGATACAGAATGGAAAAATAAGTTGGGAAGAAACCATCTTTTTGAAAGTTGTCTAAATCTTGATAATATTTTACAAACAGTAGGGTCATGGTCATCTTATCAGCCTCTCACATCAGTTCACTCTACATGTTCATTTCATCTTTGGGAATGGATCAAATAATCCTAATGTTACACAAAATGAGATACAGAATGGAAAAATAAGTTGGAAAGAAACTATCTTTTTGAAAGATGCCTAAATCTTGACAATATTTTACAAACAGTAGGGTCATGGTCATCTTATCAGCTTCTCACATCAGTTCACTCTACATGTGCATTTCATCTTTGGGAAGAAGGAATACTTTCCTAGTAATGGGGATGGGAAGGGAGCCTGTAAATAAATGCTTAAGAACCTAAGAGTTATATCAAATTTCCATAGACAGTAAACTCTGAGACTTGGAAGAATTCTTTGTAACTTGTAATATACTCCACTTTCTCTGAAAGACATCTAAAGAAGATACATTTATTTTGTTTTAGTCAATGGTAGCTTCCATTAAATTTACCATTTTGGAACTGGATTTTTTTCCTTATAGGGAAATATAATAATGATGTAATAGGTCAAATAGTAGTCATACTTGTAGTGAACATAGTATAATATATAAACTTGCCAATCACTAAGTTGTACACCTGAAAGTAATATTACATTGTGCATCAACTATACTCAAATAAAAATAGAAGAAAAATATTCCATATCAGAGCCTATCAATTATTTTAAGTATATTATCAGTTTTCCACTAAGTTGAGGGAAAATATGTTCACTTTGTGCTTTGCATGGTACTGTGTGTATGTCTATGTGACTGTTTATGTGTTATGTATTAGAGACTCTCCATTATTTTTTTTTCCTTCAGAGATACGTCCTATTTTGTAAACATCCTTTTCAAAATGAGGTTCTTTAAAAGAATATAGCATTGTACTCTGTGTAATCAGTGCAGGACACTGCTAGTACCATAAAATTCCTTATTCTATTTCTACCTATATTAATGCAAAAGCAACATGAATTAGTTTTTATAATAACCATATTACAATTGGAAATTGCTATTCACTTGTTTTGTTTATAGTTAAGGCTGTCTTTTTATATGCTGCTTTGAAAACATGTTTATTGTACTTGTGAAGTTATTTGAGATGTATTAATTTCTATTATATGTTGTCCTTTTTTGGATATCACCTAGTATCTTTTTTAAATCCCGAATTCATTATCAAGGACATTTGCAATAAAAATATCATTATGCACTCTGTTTTGTTACAATTATTATGCACTCTATTCTGTTCCCAAAATATATTATTCTAGTTTTACTTCTAAAGAAATAATTTTTTTGGAACACTTGTAACTATAATATAAATTAAATAACATCTTCAAAATTTTGGAAAGTAACCTTGACAAATTAATAGGAGATTCTTTTACTTGTTATTGGAAGCCAAAGTCATGGGCAGAATGTTCAGTTTACATTGTGGCAATCTCAAGATCCCGAAGAAACTTTACTCCAAAATGCAACGAGAAACACTGTGTCAGATTGCATCATGTAAAGATAGCTACTGCAGTAGTTCCCATCCTGTATTTTCCTGTTTGACCTAAAAATTTCCCCCAAAAAGAAAAGGGATCCCTGTCCTCTCTCTTAGAATCTGTGGTCTCACTTGGAAGCACTAGAATATGATTCATATGATACTGTGCAAGTCGAAGACAAGGTCAGAACATCTCCCATGTTCACTGGGACATAGGTCTTTGGAGACCTGAGCCTTTTAAAGGTCACCAACTATTTTGAGATCATCATGATGAGGACACACACCAAGACTACAAGTAGGTTCTCTGGCAGTCAGTTTCAGCTAAGACACTAGCCATTTGCCAGCATCATTGCTGGAAATGTAAGTAAGGAAGCCTTCCAATGATTCCTTTCCTCAGCTCTTGAGGGGCCAAGTGTTGCCAGCTTACACTCCCGAATATCAAACAGCAAACACAAGCTATTCCAACTCTGTCTTGTCTGAATTATTAACCCATACAAATTGTAAGTATTATATGGAAGTCTTTGTTTTAAGCTGATAAGTAATTTGTTATGTGGCAATGGTAAGGGGAACACATCTTAAAGCACATTTCAAAGTGTAAGAGCAGATAAGAAATGTGGATTGGGGCAGATAGGATTAAATCTTAAAATATACTAGTTCCAGAGGAAAATAAATAAATGTATTTACATGAATATATATACTTAACATTATACACAGATATACATATATACATACATACATATGTGTGTACATGGGTGTGTGTGTGTATATACATTTTTCTCTCTGCTGTCTTGGTGTAATGCCACTAAAATTCAAAAGATAGTCTACTACATTATATAAATATAGAGCATATGATTTTCGTGGTGAATACTTATACATAATCACTCTAGGTATATTTAGTAAAGCACAATACTGTGTTGATTTTATATGCAATTTTATTCTCTGGAAAGCTATGTAAATGAGCAAATATTACTAACATTAAAGTTATTTTATCTTGATATCCAGTCTCTGAATATGCTTTCAAAAAGCCTTGTTACAGGGCACCTGGGTGGCTCAGTCAGTTAAGTGACTGCCTTCGGCTCAGGTCATGATCCCAGGGTCCTGGGATCAAGCCCCACATCAGGCTCCCCCTGCTCTGAAGGGAGCCTGCTTCTCCCTCTGCCTCTGCCTGCCACTCCCCCTGCTTGTGCTCTCTCTCTCTCTCTAATAAATAAATAAAATCTTTAAAAAAAAATGCCTTGTTACAACTCCATAGGTAGACTTCTGATTAAATATATTTTTATCCTTATTGTAATAGTTACAAGAATCTAAGATATCAGGGAAAAAACATTCTGTTGTGCAGTTTGTTCATTTGTGTTTATGCAGCTTTCTGGAAGGTCTTCAAGTTGCACTGGGTAATATTGTTGAGCATTTCATTGAAAATTGAAATGAACAAACTTCACAAATTTATGTCTCAGATTTGGCCTATGCTTATTTAAATATATTATTTCTATCTTCTTTTTCTCTAGATGAAATTTTCATGGATTTCATAAAATAATCTCTGAATTATTTCCATATATCAGAATCTTAAGAACCAGGCAGTGAAAATTCTCTTTTATGCATGATGTTGTCATATTATAAAAAGACATAGGATTCCAACACATATATTCAGTATTCATATTATCCTGTGTTTCAGATTTGTGGAGACCTCCAATTCTTTGACCCTTGTAATCTGCCACTATATTCTTGTTTAGTCCTCCTTTACTATTAATCATGGATTCCATCCTTCATTTTTTCAACCTTTCCCAGACTGCTGTCTTTTAGTCCAGCCACCCTTCTTCTGAAGCACATTTCTGATTATAATTGAAATTACTTGAAGAAGTTTTTATTCTCTCTTGACCCAGTAAAGTAGAAATGGTGTTTTCTTATAAGACTAGCAAGGGCCACAAACATTTCACTAGTGTTGAAGAGTCTAAAGTACTCACAGTATTCTTGTGTGTGTGTGTGTGTGTGTGTGTTGGGGGATGGGGTATTGTACAAATCAAATCAACTTTTAGATAAAAATTTAGACATATCACATTACAATGTTTAAAGCTTTTCATTTATATTTTAAAAAATATATTGAGACCTTTTATTTACTTATAGTTTACTTATATAAAGTTTAGAAAGAAAATAGGAACTATGTATACCCTACTGGTGACAACACATATACCTAAGGACTGTAGTGGGAGGAAGGAGTGTGAGTGAGGATAAAACAGTTTTCTTCATATTTTTCTCTGTACAATCTATATAATCTCCTCTACTCTAAATTTAATATTTGATTACATGTTTTCTGTGTAATTAATAAAAAATAAAACATGAAGTTTTTTCCCCTTATGAAGAATTTTTAGTACCTTTAAATATTTGAGATACTGTGATAACTGTTGTGATCAACACTAAATAAAGAGAAAATATCATCTCTAAAATTAGAGAATAGTTCTTATTTTTAGGGAAACATTAGGTAAATCTATTTCAGACTGACATAACACTTTAAAATATAAGACATAATTAAATGCCTACATCACTAGTAATACCACAATAATGATAACAATTTAATGAAGAAGAGATAAGTTTAGTATAAGATCTCTATAAAGGAAAGACTGAGCATCACAGTAAGTGATAAAAACCTATAGTAATTGACCTGTGTGTAAGTGTATTCCCTACAAATGAAATAAATAGAAAAATGCTTATACAATCTACATTTAGAATGCCATACATAATAAGGATGGGGTTTAGAGAGAATGGCTGTTACTGTTGGTGTCTCCCCAGCCATTTTCTGATACAGCTTTCCATGATAACTGAAAATATCAAACAATCAAAATCATTAGCAGATAAAGTGTTGTCTTCGAAACACCAAGAGAGAATTCCCTGTTTTAACTCTAGAGTTCAAAAGTTAATGGATTCATTCTTGTTTAACAAAGGCATGCACAGAAACATGCCACTTCTATATACTCTAGGGCCTCAGAATCCACAAGTATAATTTTTCAATTGCTGTTAATTAAGACTGATAACCAGAAATCATGAAGCTATATGTTGTCATTTAGAAATGAATAAAATATTGCCATTTGCAGTGATGTGGATGGAGCTAGAGTGTATTATTCTAAGCGAAATAATTCAGTCAGGGAAAGACAAATACCATATGATTTCACTTAAATGTGGAATTTAAGAAACAAAACAGATGAACATAGGTGAATGGAAAAAAAAAAAGAGAGGGAGGCAAACCTTAAGACACTCTTAACTATAGAGAACAAACTGAGGGTTGCTAGAGGGGAGGTGAGCAGGGGATGAGCTAAATGGGTGATGGGTATTAAGGAAGACACTTGTGAGCACTGGCTGTTATATCTAAGTGATAAATCACTAAATTCTACTCCTGAAACCAATATTACACTGTATGTTAACTAACTAGAATTTAAATAAAAACTTAAAAAAATAGAAATGAAAAACTTTTATATAGACTTCCGTAATAATATCTAAGTTCAATAGTCTTATTTAAATTTCATTGACATTTATGACAAACTTGAAGTTTTCAGTGGAGGGTGAAAGGACTGTGGTAATTCTATGTATGTTTAAGGTGTTTTGGCTGTTTGTGAAAATGCATGTCCTTAAGAAGATAATTTTACTATGCCTGAGATATTTTTCAGTCAATTTAATTCTTTCCTTTTTGCAATTAAGTTAACTAAATCCAGTTTGCTTATTCATTCATTCATTCATTCATTTATTGAGTATAGTTGAAACACAATGTTACATTAGTTTCAGGTATACAACATAGTGATTCAACCACTCTATGTTATGCTACTCTCTCCACAGCTTTTAAAAAATACTTTATATATTTTATGTTACTTTAAAAAATATGTGTGTTATAGAATTGTAATCTAAAAAAGAGATACAGAAGAAATTTAGTAACACTTGGGAAAAGGTTAAAGCAAAGGAAAATGATTAACCTGAAAAATTATATAGATTCATACATTTTTACCTTGTCTTTTTTGTCTTTTTTGAGCACACAAAAAATTTACTGTAATTTTGACCTTTAATAATACACATGTGATTTTTCTTAACATAAACTGTTGAAAATAATTCCCACACTACTTCTCCACTTATGAGCATGCCTCTTCTTCTCTTTTAATAATTAAACTACTGAAAGCCAATTAACTTAAGGGAAATCATAGGAAAATATAGCCAGGGTGGTAAATCTTCCTCAAAAGTATATTGTAATATTGGGATCTAAAATAAAACTATACATCACTTAGAATATACCCTTCCATATTTTTCTCTTAACAGTATAGATAATCGAGCCGACTATTCATGTAGCAAATGAAAGAATAAGCTATTCCTACTACTAAAATCACTATGATTTGTGACTAATGGCCAGCCTGATTGATATTTACCTTAATTTTTCCAGGTAAAAGCTAAAAATGCTAATTGTTATTGTTTTTGGAAATGTCTACAGTAAAAATTCATTAGTAATATTTTTATACTTTTTAATATGAAATTATATTTATAAAAGTATCTCATCAAAAAATATAAAATGATCCAGTGATAAAAATGTTTGTTCTTGGTGTTTAGTAAACTAATCCAGACCTTGAGATTCTTCACAGAGGTAACAAATGGCAAAAATCTGGTCAAATAAGAAAGAAAAATAAACTTTATATTCAGATACATATTTAGATATCTTCTTAGTTTAGATGCAAAGATACTCATGAACTCTTTCACAAAATTTGCTTCATGTAGAGAAGATATTTAGGATATTTTAAATCGCAATGACCTGTATAAAGAATATATAGTAAATCACAATTTACATTTTCCCATCAGTATACTGAAGATTATTTTTATTTACTTTATATATCATTGGATGTAATGTATCAGACATATCATGAAATGAACTGTGTTAATGAATGAATAAATAGAGTTATTTTTGGACAAATATATATATATATATATATTTATAAGTTATATCCATAGCTTAGACCCAAGTAAAATATTTGAGAAGACTTTATAAATATCTTTTCAATTATTTTTACCAAAGGTCAAAACTATGAAGAAAAAGAGTAGAACTAAGTGACGTTTGAGATACAATGATGTGATTATATTGCAATTGTCAATGAGGTGTTGCAAATTAGTTTAGTAAAATTGTAAATCTATACAAAGATATGTCTAAAATTATGTAAGGATGTGTGATATATTAGAAAATACTCTAAGATTAATCAACTTATGCATGATATTGAAAAGACACCGAGTGAATTTAAAGAAGAGAGAATGACAATGTGGAATTGTTATTCAGTTAGATATTGCAATAATCACCTCACTTTAATTCCACTTCCCGAATGACTCATTTCCAACAATTAAAGACATGATGACAGGAGAGAGATCAGTTTCACAACAATATGTCTCCAATAACACAGTACTTTTTTTACAATGAGAAAAAGATCATCCAGGGAGATGATAACTGTGCTTCAGGCAGTTTGGGCAATACAGATGAGAGATTAGTGATTGTTAGAAAGTAAAAAAGTTCCCCCAAAACAAATTGTCCCCCAGTGAAACATTGAGTTACTTATTACATTTGGTTTTGACTAGGAGAAGCTGGCCTTGACATCTGCTATTTTACTGAGCTTATTATTACTCCAGATGGCAACTTCAAACTGTTCTCCAATGTTTCACTTCTGGAGAATAACAATTTTTTGCTTTCAGAACACAAGACTCTTATCTTCATGCCACTGTTTCCATTTTTGTTTCTTAAAATATTTTATCCATAAGATTTAAGGATAAAAATACAAGAGAAGTATTGACAAAGCTTTTGCTAAATCACATAAATAATCTCAGGAAGCACATATTGTTTAAATATGAAGACAAAAATGTTTTGCTACAAATGGAATAAAATCACCTTTTAACTTCTTCTTAGATAATTAACTCCACAATTTCCCATCAAATGAAAGAAGATAAAACATAGTAGCTAGGAGAAATCTAAAGTACAAACCAATAGTATAAAGGGTTGTTCATAAATTCAGCAAAAGTCAAATAGAGCATCAAGAAAATGACTCCCCAAGCTAAAAGTGGGCCCATAACTTATATCTCAGATTTAATCAGTTGATCACAATTTTCCAAGTAGTTTCATTAACTAATTACTCCTTCCAATGAAATTATGGGGTGCAGCTCCTGCATAGGGGCCTTGTTTGAAAGGAGGGTAACATGGAGTAGGGACTAAATGAAAGATACGACAAATAAGCACATGTGCCTGAAGTGGCCTATTGATGTGTCAGCGTAAGGAGAAAAAGACTGCAGTATCAGTTGGTTGGGAATAAGTAAATTTAAGCTGAGTAAAGTTAAAAAAAAAACAACGGACATTTGCACTAAACTATACTGCAAGAGTGATTGTTGCTAAGCTTGATCATGGACTTGATATCTTTCTCATGAAACTCCTTAAAGTGCTTGTTTTAAATGAACTACTCTCATTCACAGATGAGTAATAGTCAGAAAAAGAAACATAAAAACCCAGCAAATAAAAATGAGTGAAAGAAATGCAACTGGTATTTGAAGAACTGGAGCATTAGAGACAGAAAGCCGAAGCAAGGCAGTTGGGAGGAGGTGCAAAGACAGAGTGACCCAGAAATTTATATAAAAGTCCATTGAGTCTATTGTTGAATAAAAATATGTGTACCTGCAAGGGGAAACTCCACAAGGCTACAAAAATTACTACTAGGGAAATGTAGGGTGAATATTCCCAGAGTTCACAAAGGGACTTGAGACATTCAAATTCCTACCAGCCAGAGTAGAGAGACTTCATTGAATATCTGTGATATTTAGTGAAGACCTTAGAAAATCCACACGTCAATAGTAAGTCTAACCTATCCCTAGAATTAAAGCAACTTTAAACAGACTACAACATATGTTAAAGACATCAAATGATAATGCTAATCCACAACTTAATGGCATCCAAACAAATGTCAATAATATTTTATCCAAAGAAAGATGACAAAATCCACACAATAACCAGAGAGTATTTACCAATTTCAGCATTAAATAAAAAATTACTAGACAAAATTTCTATTTACAAGCCTTGTCAATGATTGGTATATGTTTTGCCATGCAGCACAGAAAAATAGTTGAAAAACAAAAAAACTGGATAAAATTCACAAAAATAACACCTCTGTTTCTGACATTGGAAAGAATACAACACAGGATTCTGATCTCTAAGAAAAGGAAAACAAAGTGAGCTCTGTGGGTGACCTAGATTTTTGTGTGTAGCCTATTTCCAGATGGCAGCACAGGAGTTGGGAATCCAGTAACACCCAGTGGTTTTTTTGAATTGAGGAGAAAGAGGAAAATGGGAAGCCACAGAAGAGATTCAGAGGAAAGGGGAAAACCCTGTGAGCTTCAAAAATATGCAAATCTAATTCACTGAATTTTTAGACTGAATAATAACCTGCTCATAAATAGACACTTCACGAGTCCAGGCAATGAAAAAGTGGTTGGGAGTGATAAGTTTAATTATTTCTAAAACTCATGCAGAGCTGGGAACCATTCAATTTTCTACCAATAAGAGTGGGGAAATTTTGTTTAATAGCTGTGGCATTCAGTAGAGATCCCAGAAAGGTCATACTTTAATAGTAGATCACTCTAAATATATAATAAATGCTACTCTGCACTGATAAAGCTTATGAATGAGCTTTGATCAAGTTTTCCCCAAATTTTATTTTAAAAAATTATCAACTTAAGGATCTATAGAACTCAGGGAATACCAATCTGGACATATTCAAAGAAAATAATACCTCGGTACATCATGGTCAAACTGCTGAAAAACAAATATGAAAAGACTATCTTAAAATCTACAGATTAAAAGACACGCAGTGATAAATGCTGGCTTACACTTAGTATATTATGTAGAGACCAAAGAAAAATGGAGTAATATCTTTAAAGTACTCACAGCAGGGGTTGCAGGGACAGCCAATCAAGACTTCTATATTCAATGAACATGTCTATCAAGAAGCAGTAGCAAAATAAAGACATTTTTGATCAATTAAATGTTTATAAATTAATTGTTAATAGACCCAATATATAAGAATAGTCCAACTGAAGAGAAATCATGCCAAAATGAAATTTGGATATGCGAGAAGAAATGATGAGATCAGAAATGGTAAATATGCCTGTTACATGCTTATTATTTAAACATAAAAAAGGAAACCCTGTCATACGCAGTAACATTGATTGACCTGGAAAACATTATGCCAAGGGAAATAAGCCAGAGGGAAACACAAAAATTGTACAATCTCACCTAGATATGGAATAAAAATAAGAAAAAATAAGTCAAACTCAGAAACAGAGTAGAATGTTAGTTGCCAGGAACTGGGAGTTAGGGGAAATGGGCAGATGTTGGTCAGAAGATACAAATTTCCATTTATAAGATGAGCAAGTTCTGAGGATTTAATGTACAGTATGGTAATTATAGCTACTGATACTTTATTGTATACTTAAAATTTGCTAAGGGAACAGATCTTAGGGTTCCTCACCACACACACACACACACACACACACACACACACACACAAAGTAACTATGCGAGGTGATAGATGTGTTAGCTTTATTGTGATAATCATTTCACAAAGTATATATGTATCAGAACATCATGAGGTATGTTCAGTTTTATTTATCAATTATATCTCAGTACAACTAGAAAAAATAAAAACCCAAGGAAAGGAAAAAGATGTGTACAGAATACAATCTTTTTCTCCTCTTAATTTCTTTAAAAGACACTGAGTATTCCAAGGAAAATTACAGGGTGCTTGGGTGGCTCAGTTGGTTAAGCATCTGCCTTTGGCTCAGGTCATGATCCCAGAGTCCTGTGATTGAGCCCTGTATCTGACGCCCTGCTTGGCAGGGGGAGGGGGGGTGGGGAGTGGGGGGGGCTGCTTCTCCTTCTCCCTCTGCTCATCCCAGCCACTTGTGCTCTCTCTCTCTAAGATAAATACAATTTTTATAAAAAATAAACTTACATCATTATTTTATAGGATTTATATTTTCTGCAGAAGAAAAGCATATGATAGCAGTAGCATAAGGTTTGGGGATGATAAATGGAATTTACCTTTGATTAGCAAGATTCTATAGATTTTACTTCCTCTACTATTTGTTACCTGCTTAAATTTATCATTATTTCTGTGTGCTTAAGAAGAGTGCATAACATCTAATTTTTGTATGCTAAATAAGCAAATTATCTCTTGAGAGGATAAGTTAAAATCTCCTTCTTTGAAGAGCTATTTTTAAATTTCTTATACTTTCACCATCATTTCCTTATGCATTTTGAGAATAATATTTTATGTGCATAAAAATTTTATTATTATGTAATGACTCTCTTTTTTCCCTAATAATCAGTATTGCTTCAAAATCTTTTATGTATTGAGTCTTTCTTGGAAAAATTATTTTGTTCTTGTCTTAGAAAACAAAATTTGTTTATCACAGAGGCCACTGTGCTTTTTCTTGAAAAGAGTTATTAAACATCTTTATAAAGACAATGCAATATATATTCCATCATAATTCAGTCCTCAGATTTTTTTCACTGTTTTAATTAGCACTGTTTTTCACTTTGAACTATTTTATTCCTAGATGCACTTGTCCCAGTGTGCATAGATTTAGATAACATTTTACATGAATATTGTTTGTTTATGTTTATGAGGCTCTGGCTTATCACTATTTTTTAATCTGTAAGTTAAGCCAACTTTCTTATTTTATAGATATAATGCTACTCTGAAAAAAAGGTAAACAAAAGCATGCAGATAATATATAATTATGTTTTATAATAGTATCTTATTAATGAATGTTAGATAAAACATTTGAGTTATGAAGTCCTTTTATGTCATATACTCTTTTTAAATGATTGTTCAGAATAGATGACATTTCTATGAGACCAAAATTAAAATTCCCAAATTGCCTAATTATTGTAAACAATATTTTATTGCTTTTCTCAGTGTAGTCTGAGACCACCAGAGTTAGTCACCTCTTTCAGTGTGTGTACCTGTATTCAGAACATGGTAATTAAGAATAGAGTGAAGTTTATTCAAGAGTGTAATTATTCACATATTTCTAAGTTGTGCAATGCATGTGCATACTATTTTATCATGTTTTATTTTGAAAATGCCAAATCACCCGAAGTTTGCTTGTGAGATTGCTGAGAAGAAACTGATATACAGACCATATTTTGAGAAGCCCTGCTATGAGTGTTTATAAAATGCATAGGCAAGAACCTAAAAGACTTCTGAAGTTGAGCACAGCCTTGAAGGCTTTAAAGGAGTATATGATATGCCAACTTAAAGTTAAATTCAAGTCCCCCCACTCCCTTTTCCCTGAATGGTGGCAATGCTTAATAGTTTATTTTCTTCGGAAATGAAATAAGATATATATCTTTCTTTCAAATTTCTGAGTTAAACATTTTGTTTTCAAAGCAGGTTTTTAGATACCATCACTTCTGAAAATAATTCTGATTATATCTTATTCCACTGAAGACATTTGTGGATGTCTTCCACAATGAGGAAGACATTCCTCATTGAAGCTTGAGGAGTGAACTCTCCTCAAGCTTCATGGTCTTAAATAAAATGGTCAACATAAAATGATATTTTATATTGTAGTAGTCAATGTTATGAGATATTATTTAATTGCTGTTTAATTTCTTATTTCATGAGGCTTTATAATAACACGAGCAAACTCTGTTAAATCAACAATACCTTGAGACTTATGTCTATATTCAGTCATATTTCAGAAATTCCAGCAATCACAAAACAAAACCAATAGCAACAGGACTATATGCTAGATATTAATTTGTATGCAAGTACTTTCCTATGTTTTATCAAAACAGTAATCTGTAACATATATGGGTAAGAGAGGATATAGCAGAGGGTAACATCACAGTTTTCATCTATTTTGAATGAATTCTAGGAAGACCTTCCGTCAGCGGACCCATTTACATATGC
Organism: Mirounga leonina; assembly: GCF_011800145.1. Lineage (NCBI taxonomy): Eukaryota > Metazoa > Chordata > Mammalia > Carnivora > Phocidae > Mirounga > Mirounga leonina. The sequence continues at coordinate 25,713,690 of NW_023270316.1, read as the reverse complement.
AAATAGAAGAATAAAGATTCAGTTTTAAGATTAGTAACTGTATGATTATTAACCTATCCAATGCAAAATATTTGGTTTTAAATGTGAAGAGCCTGTCTTGACCTCCAGAAAACTATTACTTTCTCATATTTGAAAACATTTAACATGGACTTAGGTACAACACAGAATCTGCCTAAAATTAGACCTACTCATTATATCCTTCCTTCCCAAAAATATTTACCTCAACCTTGGGATTTTTTTTTCTCAACAGAAACTTATTTTAATCTCTATTTTTGTTCTACACAACTTAACAGATTTGCAAAGTAATTATATACTAGATCTTAGATAAACACTAGGGATTCAAAGGTGAAAATGCTAATAAGATCTCAATCTTGAAGGGTATTCAGCATACATACAACTAAATATAGCACAAGACAAAGTAAAATAGGTTGTCAAAATAAGATTTGGGTAAAAAGCATGGAGATTATTTTTTCTTATGTGATCTTAGAAGATACTAAATTGACATTAATGGGAAAGAAAATTTCATGTTGCACAAGCATATTTTACTTTGGTCTTTCTTGAATATATATATTTATAAAAATATCTACATATTCAGTTAACGTTGTTATACTAGCAAAGTAGGGCAACTCACCTAAAATATAAATGGAGTAGTCAGTCTTAATGATGTATAGCATGTTTCTGACCATACCATAAACCCTGCATATCTGTCCCTGAATCACACCCCTGATCACATCTTTGAATACCTCTGTTAAAATATAAACATTCCGAGGGAGAAAAAAATAATATTTCACAGTTAAAAAAATAATTTTATTAATGATGAGCTATCACCAGAAATAGTACAAGCTACTGGATTTACATTTTAAGGATAAATAGTAGTCTAGATATGCTAATATTATCCTAGGAAAGCCATGTATTGGAGAGGAAATTGTGAAGTAATAGAAACTTTTTTGGTATTTGGATTTTGTAATTAGAGATGAGCAGAGGGTTGTCATACTTCTACATTAAAACATTTCCTAATTAATTTCTTGTGTTACCTCAGACTGATCATCGTTTAAACATGCATTTAATGGAAATCTTTCAGAATAAAATAGCCAACTCTTGATTTCAAGATTATTTTTAAAAAAGGTATTCATTCCATAGTATTTTCTGTGATGCCTACCTAGAAATAACCATTTTTGAACGCTACAAAGCTTGTACCAATCAAGCGACAGTGCTGAGGAAAAGACATGATATTGTTAGGAACTTTTGAAAAAACAACTTTAGGAAAGAGGCCTGAGACAAAAGATTAATGACGAGAAGATTATGGAAAATATCTGGAATATAGCTGTGTATCTTTACTTATAAATCAAGGAATGGTACTATTAAGTTACATATGTATCAAAATTATATCAGGTCACATAGTATATATCAATAAGTTTATATTAAATTATTATCTGCATGTTTTAAATGCTTAATATTCTTAATTATAGTCCTCAATTTCAAGGTTAAAACTTCATTTTCTGATCTCTCAGAAACTCATTTTCCTCCAAAATATAGGAATATGTAAAAGTGACCCTACTCTCTAATCCCCATGATAAAAATATGAAGGTCTACAAAAATCTTAAAATAAAATGCCTCCTATGTAATTAAAATATTATGTCTCGCTATTTCCTTAATTAATTATTTATCTCACTCCACAAGCCTCACCACTTACTTCAACTTTTCATTACTTCTTTTCCTAAAATTGAATAGTGTTTTTTAAATTCTACACAGAAATTTAAAGAAAATACTATAGATTTCCTGCTACTTGAAGAGAAATTAAATTACTGTAATAGTTAAGATTTTTACATAATATGCCCTTTATGATACAGGAAAGAGGAATAAATGTTTCTGAGAAACAGTAAAATTAAACTGATCCTGATTTACATGTTGTGGGTAATAGAACTTCTAAGCAAAATAAATTATCCAATAAGCTAAAATCAAGGAACTATACCATCAATTCAGAGAAATCATATGGAAGAAAAGAAAACTTTACTTCCTCAATCCATTGTACTGGAAGAAGTGACTGAGAAGATTGTTTTAGAAATAATCCAAATGAGGGGCGCCTGGGTGGCTCAGTTGGTTAAGAGACTGCCTTCGGCTCAGGTCATGATCCTGGAGTCCTGGGATCGAGTCCCGCATCGGGCTCCCTGCTCGGCAGGGAGTCTGCTTCTCCCTCTGACCCTCACCCCTCTCATGCTCTCTCTCTCATTCTCTCTCAAATAAATAAATAAAAAATCTTAAAAAAAAAAAGAAAGAAAGAATCCAAATGAGATTTAGTGTGAGTTAAAACTCTGTTACTAAATTTGAATAAAATTCATATAATAGAAACATTGTGACATAGGTATTTTAAGACATTGTTTTCCATTTATACTTATTTTTAAATATGCAACAATGTGTGATTTAGGTTGATTAAAGTGGCTACTCTTTGAGTAAATATAATTATCCAGTATGAATGTGAGTCTATACATGTGTGTGAATGGTAGTGGTGGAAATAATTTTCACAGAAGAAAAAAAAAATCAACTCTCATCTTGAGAAGTAAATAGGAAAAGTTCTTTTACTTCTTTGATACTAGTCATTCTGTGTGTTACTTTTTCAGACATTGTCACTTACTAATATCAGCTGTACCATATGCTTTTAAGCCTTAAATGCATGGCTTCTTACCCCCTTTTCATCTTGCTTATTTTATTTCTTTCTCACAGTTAAAATCCTGGACATATTATTAATATTATTTTTCTTTCCATCTTCAAGTGTATCAAATAAGTTGGCTGAAGCTCACTGAACTGGATCTCTTGTGCTTTTTCCATTATCCACCTTTCCCACGTGTCACTGCTATAAGAGACCCATCTGAGCTACATCGGTAGGACTTCTGGAGATCAGAGGGAGGAGAACAATGAATACCAGTCTAACATTTCCTTTTCTGTTGCATTATCTTGTAATAATGCTAACATCTCCTCTCAAAGTGGTCCTCTCCATTCAGTTCTCTCCTTCTAGGTTCTGCTAACTCTTACTGCATCTAGCGCCTTTTAGCAAAGGGTGCTAACAGAACCTGCTATTATTACCTCTTGTATACTGTGATATATCTTTTAGGGGAGTGTCACAATTTTAAAATGGTCCCTTTATAAAACCCTCTGTGAATTCATTTTTTTTTTAAGATTTTATTTATATGACAGAGAGAGAGAGAGGACAAGCAGGGGGAGCGGCAGGCAGAGGGAGAGAGAGAACCAGACTCCCTGCTGAGCAAGGAGCCTAAAGATGCTGGGCTCCATCCCAGGACCCTGGGATCATGAGCTGAGCCAAAGGCAGATGCTTAACCAACTGAACCACCCAGGCGCCCCTGTGAATTCTTAATTTTAGTTAATACTGGGAACCAGATACACTCATTATATTAAACTGATCCAATAAACTGAGACCTGCATCGGAATTTATAAGAGAGAGAATTTTATTCATATCCTGGTAATGCTACAAGGAAAAAAAAATCTCTATAACTTAACATGTTAATGTCTCAGTTGAATTATATGTACATCATAGGTTGGAAGGTGGACTTCGCTCATCATAGTCTCTAAGTGACACTGGAAGTTCCATAGAAATATAACTCCAGGATTAGGTAGGCAAGGAGAAAGAAAGTTGAAGAACCAGGAGTTGGTTGTCAAAGGTTTTACCTAGACAATCATTTCACTCACACTTACTTGGCTAAGTCTGAATGATAGCATGATATTCCTAAAGGGAGGTGTGTCACACATGGTTGAACACTAACAGACTAATGCAGTCTTCCATTCTGGTTACCACATATTAGGTGTTTGGTTTTTTTCTTTATTCCATGTATGGAACATTCCTACCCAATCCCAAGTGTCCCACCTGGTCACTACTTCCAGTACTACATTTGAGATCTCTTGCATTATGTGATTCGTCTCTGTATCAGGTTAGATGGCTTCTTTTGCTCTGAAGAATTTTGAACTCAGAAGAAAGGTTATCTTTCCTCCAAACTCACAATATAAAATGAAGGAATTGAGGAGAACAATGAGAGTAAAGGTGTTTCAAGGAAGAAACATTGTAGTTGCAAAGAATAGGACAAAAATGGACTGCAAGGGTATAAGAGTCAAAATTAAACGTAGGCACAGAGGAAATGTATATTAGTTATCTTAATAGTTTAAAATGAATCTCATTAATTAAATAATTATCTTAGCAGTTAAGAGGTTTATATGGTATATAGTCAATAAAGTTAGATATATGGCTTTACTGGGAATTAAGTAATTCAGTAGATTTTTATGCCTCAATATTGATGACCAGAAACATTAAAAAAATCATTTTAGGCCACTAGATACTTACTAATTTGAATAATTCTGTTTTTATGATAGTCACAGTATTATATACTTCATTTATTAAACCTAATCGTTCCCCTGTTGAATAATTCCAATTTATGGAAGATTATTAAGGATTTAAATAATTAGAATGCCAAAAATGTTAACTAATAATGTTAACTAGTGACAGTCTTGCCAAAGGTAACAAAGTAATTTGGGGGAGTAAATACTTTCAAAGTCAAATCCACATAAATTCACTGATTTTCAAACCTACTTTCTGTTTCATCAGCTAGACAAAAGACATCCATAAGCTGAGGATAATTTTAGTTATTTCATGAAAGAAATATGCGTTAAAATATTGTGACATTTTATAAGCATTTCATGTCATCAAGGCTAAAGAACCACAATTATGTTCAAGAAATACATCTATGAGGAAAATGGATTAAAGATGCCATAATGAGAAAAATGATTATTTTTATCAAATCCTAAAAACAAACATGCCATCATCCAGTCTGTACATTTGTTGCAAAAGTGCCAATATTGTATGGTAGCATTTTACATTTGCATGCTTCTTCTCATTTAACAAACTTAAACATTTTAAATACATTATACTACAATTTCCAAATTTATGCCAAATTTTTAGGCTAATAGCTCTTAAAGTTTTAGTCATAAAATCCCTTTATAATCTTAAGTTATTAATAATCCCAGAGTAATTTTTAGAGTTACAGTTATTAAAATTTAGTCCTTTGTGATTTTATCTTATCTCTCTAGATTTTCCTACATTAATTTAGTCTGTAATTATTTCAACGTGATTTGTAACTATAACACAAATTTTGTTAAAGTTTATTCTCTCTGTTTTTTCCCTTTTATTAGTGTAGTCTGGTATCAAGGAAGATAAACTTTTATGAATACGGGTGGGATACAGCCATTGGGTGCAATTTTCTTTTAAATTCAAATCATTATCAATGGAATATAGCCCTAAACCTTGAAACTGAACAGATAAAAGGAATGCTTTTGGTTTATAATGATGTTATCTGATACCAGTTTGCAAGTTTCCAGCATTCCATATACCATGAGGCTTTCCTTCTATCTTGAAATGAGATCAGTAAGGCCTGCTGGGCCCTTTACAGCTTAGGAACTCAAGCATATGCCACAGTTGTTCTTTTGACAATCTCCACTTACTTAAAATCAAAGTATTCACAAAATTTGTGGTATAAAAGCAGTCACAGTTCTCAATACAACCATTAGTCCTACTCATGGATATAACATTATATGTGAAATATGATGCATTCTTATATATAGTATTTCCTGTCCTAAAAAAAAATAAGGGTTGAATTCAAACTGTAGCAAATGATAACACTATATAATTATAGTTTGTTCCTAGATTATCAACATAGTATTTGATAATATCAGAGGCTGTTCTCCCTCTGCTATCCTACAGAACTCTATGCTCCATACCAATTAAGAAGGAGAGCATATTCTCTGACCTCAATTTTTCTCCCCAAATAAGCCTGAATTTATTTGACCCACAGCCAAGCATTAAGCTTAGGCTCTGCATTGTCTAGATGCAGCAGGTTCTTTTCCTAGGGGTAATTTGTGTAAATATTTCCTTACCAATTCATTCAGCAAATTTTCAGTGCCAGATTTGTGCTGAGTGTAAAGGGCACAAAACATAAGTAGTCCCAGTTTCTGCTCTCAAATCACTTAAAATATGGAAAAGGAGTCAGAATAAAATGATTCAAAAATTATTATAAAACATTCTGTAGGTTGGTATAGGGACATAAAAGAGAAATTAGTCAATTCCATCAATAGTTCAGAAAAGCCTCCATAGCAGAAAGGTTAACTAGAATTTGTCTCTTGAAGAGCAGGTATTGAGGAAAGAACATTTCAGACAAAAGAAGCATTGTGACCACAAAGAAGAGAACATGTATTAGCTAGACATTTGAGAACCCAGTAGGTTTCACATGCTGAAGAATAGTAGAAAAGGGAAGTGTTATATAATGTAAGATCACAATAATAAAAAATTGAAAGATATACATTATATATTGTAACAGGTTTAGTTAGCGATATCATATGTTGTTTGTGGGTGAGTAAGTTGCTATTTGTAGGGCCATTTATCAGTAAATATTAAAATTAGTAATCCATACGTCTTTTGCTACAGAAATTCTGCTTTCAGTAATATATGTGAGAGAAATACATAAAATTGTTACCGTAACATTAGCATTATTTATATGCTAAAATGAAAAAATATAAATGAATATTATGGAAGTCCATAAATATATCATAAAATATAATGTAATCCAACACAAAGGAGTAATTTTAAAAGCTAAGATATATTATCATATATCACATATGTATGTCATAAAATGTTTTCAATCGTAGGATGATAAATATGTGCATGAATATTTTTATCAAAGTAGGTCTCACCATAGTGCATTCCTATCCAATTAAAATAGTGAGGGTTTCTAGGAACCCAGTCTCTATTTGAGAAGGACAGTGACACAAACGCAAAGTGCAGTACACAATGGATATGTCCATCTGGAGCTGTGAGGATTGGCTTATTCAGGTCTTGGGCATTGAATGAGTGAGCGTAACTTCTGCTAGATCATTCACTAATAACATCTAGGCTGCTGTTACAGGAAAGATATCACCAGATAAAGAGGTTATTGTTCTACAATGGTGATGTGCACTTTTACCTTAAAGGTGAGGCATTACCTTGGCTTCGTTCTCACATGGAGTTCATTCAGTTCATTACCCAGAATTTGCCACAAGGTCCCACAAATGCACAAACAAAACAAAAAGATTAAATTACTTGCCAGAGGTCATTAACTCAAATTGATGTAGGTCATAATCAAACCCAAGTCTATATATTTTCAGAATTCATGATTTTCCCACTATGCTTCTCTTTCTTTTTTTTCAATAATAAAAGCAAGTGTATTTTTTTCTCACATAAATCTATACAATGAGAAAAAAGTAATCAGAAGAGATTAATCATATGAATAAAGTGTGTACAGAAGACACATGAAACCATTAGAATATGTATATTTTCCTTATATTCAATTTGTTTCAGCAACTGAATAAGCCAATACCTTCTACTTTAGTTTCAGTTTGGATATGGAGCAGTGAAATGTAATTTTCTGATGCCAATGTTTTTATTTTTATTTTGAAGACAGAATTTAATTTCCCCTTATAGAGACAAAAGCTCTTATAATTTGCTCCAAGTACATTGCTCCTATGTGTGGAAGGAGGTACAAGATAGAGAGAAATAGTTTGGAAAATCAGAGATGAGAACTGTGCAGCTATTATGGTTCCATTTGTTCTTCCAAGTATCAGCCACATTAAGAGTGGTTGTTTTTTTCAATGCAGAAAGCCACTTTGGAGCTGCAGTTTGTACCAGCTGGAAACCATAGAACTCTTGTATTTCTCTCTCTCTCTCTCTCTCTCTCTCTCTCTCTCTCTATATATATATATATATACACACACAATACCCGTAAGCTTTGATGTAGTCACTAGAATAAATAACCAACACTCAATTGTAAATCGGTTATTTAATTAACATTAAAACCCTAATAAGAACATTAAGTTTGTATGTTACTTATAAAGAAAAAATGTCTAACAAATTCCAGTTTCCACTAGATATATAATAAAAAACCTCTAACATGTTTAGTGTTCACCATATGTCAGTTATCATGATAAATATTTTATCATACATTGTCTCACATTTCTGTGACATAGATACAATTTGGGGGGCAATTTTGTAAGTGAAGAAACTGAAGCTCAAGATGTAGTAACTTGCCAAAAGTCATACAATGAATGAGTGTTGGAGCCCAGCATTTGAACCGATTTGACTCCAGAGTCTATTTAAGATTGTGTTGGATGGGTTTCCAAATGGGAAGGGGCTAGATAGAACAAAGAGGCAAGAGGGTAGGAATGTAGGGACTATGTAAATTAGCCTGTTATTAGAGCTGGAAGCCATTCCATCCCTTGTTCATTTGTCCCTTCAATAATTATTTACTTTCTTCCTAACATGAGCTGCCTCTTACACAATGATGATCAAGAGATAAGAATTCACTGCACTCAATTAGGTTTTCCTTGATCTAGTAGTTACCTTTTTAATGAAGTGTCTGGATTCATGATGGTTTCATACCAAAAGCTTTTTTTAAGTGAAAGTCTAGCTCACCTGTTAGGCATAGATAGGGAAGTATAAATGAAAGGAACTGTGAAGTGAATAGTCCAAGGAAGGTATACAATTCTAACAAGCATTAAAGGGGAATAAGATAGAAACACAAAGGATGTAATATAGACCAGGACCAGAATTTGAACTCTTGAAAGAAGGCTACTTTGAAGAAATATTTTAAAGGGATAAAATAGGTCAGGATTTCTTAAACAATAGATGCTTTTTGTAGAACTGAAACCCAGTGAATTCCTAGCTCTTGCTAAGAGCACTATACAAATCTGGGGGTATATACTAGGAAAATAAATGAACAGACTAGACAACAAATAGGAAGGCAATAGAGACAAAATGTCTGGTATAATAAAGAGGTCCATGTTTCAAAGAAAGTTGAAAATACTGGCAGTGTAGGAAACCCAAGTTCACAGTCTTTGATTAATGTTGCCCGCTTTAACTATAGGGTATCCTGCTCATAGGAAGGAAGAGAATAGTTGTCACATGTAGAACCCCCACTCATTTCAGTATCTTTTTTTGTACTAGAAATGCAGAGGTCAAAGGAAAAATATAAATTAGATAAATATATTGTAATAGTATATTATATTAAATAAATAAATAGCATATAATATTAAATATATAAAATATAATAGTAATAGTCAAGAAAGGGCAAGGACTGAAGAATTAATTTTTACAAATTTCCAAATTTATGAGGAGGAATTTTTGTTTGGATAACCCATTCAATGAGATAAGGAAGTATTTAATTTGGATTCTCAATATTGGTCTGTCTCACCCTCTGGATTCTTCTTCCTGGTAAAGGTAGCAATGCCACAATTAAACTTGAGGAAATAATAATTCTCCAAAGTGATGTCAATCTTTCAGTTGTGCTCCTAGAATAGCCTGAATGAAATGGTTATATGCATAATACTGAAAATGAAATTTTGAAGTGTTTTTGTTAACATTTTTTTCTTTCTTCACTTACTAACCTTGCACAAGTAATAGCAATGTAAATATGTTTTTGCTTCAGCTAAATTAAAAGGGATGGTAGACTGTTCCTATTAGATCCTATTGAATCTTTGGATTTCTGAAAAAGTCAGATACATAAATCTTGGATTATTCAAATAATCTACATTTAGAAGTGCTAGAAGAGCTATTTCTGTTTAATTGGCAAGTGGTGCAGGCTATTCTCGCTAAAGAGAAGAATCTGACTGTAATTAGGCAAAATAGTAATACCCACTGAGAACAAATAATTGTGTTTTTCCTGTACAGAATCGCTCTATGGTCTATAGCAGTAACAGTAATGATAGTATATAAAACTAGAACAATTTATACTAGTTTCCCAATAAAGCTGCATAGAAAAATCACTTGGGGCATTTTTAAATAATATTGAACCTAAAGCTGACTGGGAAGAGGGAACCTAGATAGAAATATGTGTTTTTAGGAGTACCTTAGGTGATTTTCATGCAGTCAGCCTGCTATCTTTATTCAGATGAGCTCCTGAGGAATATGTTTATTCAGAATTTTAATTTCCTTGTGGTTAAAAAGAGAAGGAATTTCCCTTTAAATGTTCTTTTTTTTTTTTAACCATCTTTGGCATTTTATTGACAAAGACCATCAACCCATATAGCTGAGAACAGACTCTGTTCTGGCTGCCGGTGTGTGAATCAAATACACTGAGAGACAAGCCTCCAGCTCCTTTAGTATCAACCTTTCTGATTCCTCTGAGTTTCTCCAATCTGTCCTCCTGCCCTCTTTCTTTCCCTCCTTCCTTCCTTCCTTTTTTTAATTATTATGTAAATGTTCTAATTAAATGTTCTAATAGGAATTGAATAATAGATTTGAGCTCGTTGTTGTCTAATATACAACATCTTACAACATTTGCAGTGGGTTATATGAACAATGCTACATTGTTATGTCAGCAAATTGTTTTTATTGATGAATTTGATTGGAAGATTAGTTAGGCATAATTCAATAGAGAGACTATAGGGGAAAAAAATTTGCCCTAGTTTTTAATATACCTTTGATTTTATGATCTGTCTTAACCTATTTCAGAAACATCTTTGTACACATGAAAAAATAATTATTCTGTGAGCTGATCTATACAAATTCTTAGTCTAAGGAATATATATTTGACCTTTGGAAGCAAGAATAAGTCATTATAGCATTGGAATTCTCCAATACTTTCTTCATTTTCTCTCCCTCAGTGTGCAGTCACCACATACACAGTGGACCACAGGCTAGGTTATTAATTGGACATTTTTATTAACAGAAAGAACAAAAAACATTTAAGTATAGCTCTCTAGTTCTCCAGGCCTCTAGGGGTTCAAGTTTCTAGTCTGTTTATATTTCCTAACACTAATTGGGGGTATTTATTAGAGCATGGCTTCTCTGTCCACTATCAAGCAAGGCATAATAATTTAAAAAACAGGAATAAGAATTCCTCATAACATAATAAAATAAAATTTTTAAAAAAGGAATAAAATGTATGAAAGGTATACAAGTTCTCTGTAGAGGAAACTATAAAATATTACTGAGAAAGGAATTCAATATATCTAAATAAATAGATAGGTAATCATTCCATGCATATATATTGAAAAACCAACAATAAAAATATGTTTCTTTCCAAATATTCTCTACCTTTAGTGAAATATCAATCAAATGCCAGCTGGGTTTTTTAAGAAATTAACAAGTTAATTCTATAATTCATTTAGAAATGGAAATAGCTGGAATCTGTAGGGGCAAGCTTAAAGAAGAAGAAAAGAAGCTGGGGGATGTATACCCCCAGATATCAAGATCTGTAACAAAGCTGAACAATTATTATGTTTGATGTAGATGTAATTAATGAAATATTTAACTACATTTTTAAAAGCACTGTAAAACATTCTTGCGTAAAAATATATTGTTCTTTCCTTAAATTTTCAATATTGTTGTTAAAATCTCATTACCGGTATCTAGAGCATCATTATTGAAGAGAATTACCCTGCCTTATGCTATGGTAGAGGGACAGAAAACAAAAAATCTGTATCTTGTCAATGGTATTCTGTATGTCCTATTAAAAGGAAAGAAATATTTCAGTTATTCAGTGTGATAATGGATTTGCACTTATTTGTTAATATTCTCAAATACTTCATACTTATAAGAAGGATAATTTATAAATTAGAAAACTTCTGGAAATATTTAAGAATAATGTATTTTGTCATACAACAGTCAAAGCTGATTTATCTGAAAAGAGTTTAAATAAAGAGAAAATCTGGGGCGCCTGAGTGGCTCAGTCGTTAAGCATCTGTCTTCGGCTCAGGTCATGATCCCAGGGTCCTGGGATCGAGCCCCACATTGGGCTCCCTGCTCGGCGGGAAGCCTACTTCTCCCTCTCCCACTCCCCCTGCTTGTGTTACCTCTCTCGCTGTGTCTCTCTCTGTCAAATAAATAAAAATAAAATCTTTAAAAAAAAAATGAAGAGAAAATTTGACGTAGTCTGTGTTCCAATTATAGTGCCTAAAAGTTATAAGACATTTTATAGGTTACAAGCTATTTCCCCACAGTGAAATAGTTTTGCTGCTATAACAAATTGCCACAAATTTAGCAATTAAACAGTATCAATTTATTATCTCATAATGCCCGTAAGTCAGAAGTCTGGCATGGCTTACAAGATTATCTTCTCAGGGATTCATCAGACCGAAATCAAGGTGCAGGTACGCTGGACTAGTATGTGGAGGCTTTGGGGAAGAATCTGTTTCCAAGGTCATTCAGGTTGTTGACAGAATCAAGTTCCTTGCAGATAGAGGACCTACTTCCCATTTCTTTGATGACTGTCAGTCTAGTGTCTTCCTCAGCACCTCAAGATCACCTGAATCCCTTCTCAAGTGACCACCCGCATCTCCCAAAGCAACAAAAGCACATTGAATTCTTCTCCTCCAGCTTCAAATATCTGGCTTCTGCCAGTGCCAGTAAAAAAAAAAAAAAAAAAATCTTTGCTTAATCCCTCACATGCTTAAGTCAGGCCTATCAAATAATCTCTGTATTGTAAGGTCAGCTGTGTTATATAACAAAACAGATTCATGGGAGTGATTTCTCATTTTTACAGGTTCCAGGGATAAGAGGTTGGGGGTGGGGAGGGTTAAGAATCTGCCTACCACACGTAGATTACCAGTGAAGTTGTTATTATAATTATGACTTAGTTACAAATCAGATTTCTGAGGCTCAGAGAAGGAAGTAATTTGTATGAATTCTAGTAATTTGTAATGGAGTTAACTAGCTCTAGAATTAAAGACATTTGAATAAATGTATTTCCCAAATGAATTGTATCCTTCCAACAACTGAGCTAACTAGACATAGAAGTGGAAATGAACACGGCCAATGGTTGATACAGTGCTTTTGTGTTTTTGTTTTTGTTAAAACATAATGTGGAAGAGTAGAAGGAAATAAAGTTCCCATCACGTAATCTGAGTGGTAGGTGGTCAATACTATCTTGGTGATACAGATTATATGACATAGCAGACAATGAATATGTACTATAGAACATATGAATGATTGAAGCACGTGATGGAAAGTACATTCAAGAGATTATTTCCAGTCATCACTGGAACAGTCTAGTTCTGTGACCTGCACTGTTGAAAATAGTAGCTCCTTACCACATATGATTATTATGGCAAGTCCAAATTCACCTGTGCCATCAAGTATAAAGACATATCCAATTTGGAAGTCTAAATATGAAAAGATAAAAATATAATAAAAGCCATTAATAATTTTATATTAACTTTAAAATATTATTTTGAATATTTTGAGTTAAATAAATTACAGTAATAGCTTTGTCTGCTTTTAAATTATTTTTAATGTGTTTCTTGAAAATTTTTATTTTATTTTTTTAAAGATTTTATTTATTTGATGGAGAGAAACACAGGGAGAGAGGGAACACAAGCAGGGTGAGTGGGAGAGGGAGAACCAGGCTTCCCGCTGAGCAGGGAGCCCGATGCGGGGCTCGATCCCAGGACCCCGGGATCATGACCTGAGTCGAAGGCAGACGCTTAACCAACTGAGCCACTCAGGCACCCCAAAAAGTTTTACATTATGTATCTATTGAACAGGACTGCTTTAAAACAATGTGGCAAGAAATACTTCTTTTGGATGCACTTTACCCATGTCAGTATTCTCGTATCAGTAAACTTTCTTTTCCTATTGTCTGCAGATCACCTGAGAAGTTATTTATGAATAAATAAATATTTCATCGTTCACATATGTTCAATCAGTCTTACTTGTTAAAATATGAAAATGAACAAAACAAAGATTTAAAATTGGAAAAGCTTTATCTGACTATTCAAATAGAAAGGGACTATGAGGCAGTGTGCCTAGTATAAATCTGATTTCGCTCTTTTCCTTGTTTGTACTCCAGACTGCTCCTCTGCTTGTTGAGCTCATTTCTTCTCTCCTTCCAGGTCTGACAAATTGACCTCAGTGTTCATCTTCTGTTAATTCAAAAGAAGCTTTGTGCTTGGATCAGCTCTGCTTGACACAGGGAAAAATGAGAAATGGGCCATTGATATGCAAAGAAGGGCGATGTGGCTAGACTAAAGAGGGTAGGCTTTTGGCCAGCTACTTCCAACATGGCTCATTTAAAATTCCCACTTGTTTAAAACAAAATATTAATGAGTCTGCTGAAGAGACTTTATAAATGCTGAAGAATTAAAAAGGCTGAAGTCTGAAGGGCATAAGAATAATTTTTCAATAAATTCTGTCTGACCACTCATGCTCAGGTGTGATATGTAACCTCTTATTTTTATGAATCCTTTTATTGTTGTAAATAGACTCAGTATGACCTTTCCCATATAGGAAAAAATGAGGTGATTTTGATAAAATATTTTGGAAAGTTGCCTATACTTTTAAAAACTAATAAAAAGTGACCAAATAACTAAGAAAATTTAAGTAATACACAGAGCTTTGAGGGAATACTGCAGTGGTAGACAAATATTTGATTCCAAAGTAAATTCACTCTAGGTACTAAGTGAGTGTAGGTAGCTAAGTCTAAAAGGCTAATAATATATTTTTTTTAATTTTTAGTATAAAAGGTTTACTGCATAGAGGAGAAAACACTTGGTTGCCTAAATTTGTAAAATAGTTTCTTGGCATTGATACATACCAAAAACATAATTGAATAGGATTTTGGAGGGTTTTTGCTATCTTTACCTCTCAAGTGTACATTTTTCACATAAATATCATTTGTGACATGTTTACATGTATAAAAAGGAGTAAAAAGGTAAATTAATGCTTGTATATTTAATGGTAGCTGCAAAATAGCTCATTCTAAGTAGTATGCAGAACTGTACTTACATTAACTATTCATGGTTTCCTTGAAGACAAGATAATTTACAATACAATGTTCATGCCTCAAAAAATATAAACAGTAAGCCCTTCAGAAGATTTGTAATGCAACAGACTTATGAAGAAAGAAAAATGCATCATTTTAAACACTTGTATTAATAAGCAAGTAATTTTTTTTTAAAGATTTTATCTATTTATTTATTTGACAGAGGCACAGCGAGAGAGGGAACACAAGCAGGGGGAGTGGGAGAGGGAGAAGCAGGCTTCCTGCAGAGCAGGGAGCCCGATGTGGGGCTCGATCCCAGGACCCTGGGATCATGACCCGAGCCGAAGACAGACACCGAACAACTGAGCCACCCAGGCGCCCCGCAAGTAACATTTTAAAATGTATAATAAAACATTCAACTAAATTTTTTTGCAAAATAACATGGCAAATACTAGCCAATGAAGATAATAAATATAAAAGCAGACTTATTTTAAAAAGAGAAAAGCAATTTGATACAAAATCCCACATTTCGTTCTTGAAAGACTAACAAACTTGATAACAGTGCTGTTTAGTCTAATTATGGAAAAGGAAAAACAAAGACTAAAAGCAGAATTTAGATGAGGAATAAATCTATAGGTATGAAATTTAAATTGTAGAAGATGGGTTGACAAGCTCTGTGATAATAAATGTGGACATTTCATTACTATGTTTTCTAAAAAAATGTAATAATTCAAATTATGTTAAACAGAAGTAGAAAATTTAAATAAACAAGTTCTGAGAAAAGAAATTTATAAATGTTAAAAAACACTTTAGAAAACAGCTCACTTCATAAGCATGTGCTTTAAATTTTAAGGATATATGATTGTTGTGCAATTTGCAATCTTTAATAACATAAAAGAAGCAGTAAACTTTTTTTAGTTATTTTAAAAAGACAAAGTAAACCTGATGCAAAAACATTTAAAAATACACAAAATGCGGGGCATCTGGGTGGCTCAGTCATTAGGCGTCTGCCTTCGGCTCAGGTCATGATCTCAGGGTCCTGGGATCGAGCCCCACATTGGGCTCCTTGCTGAACCGGGAGCCTGCTTCTCCCTCTCCCACTCCCCCTGATTGTGTTCCCTCTCTCGCTGTGTCTCTCTCTGTCAAGTAAATAAATAAAATCTTTAAAAAATAAAATAAAATAAAAAGTAATGCAAAAATTATTTTTATAAAGCTCCATTTTATCAAGTTTTTTAAATTAAGCAACTCAAGGATGAAAGAAGTGAAAAAATACATAATTTCTAAAAAATAATAAAGACTACATTAAGTTTTATAACTTATAAGATATATTTATAGTGGTAATTAGGGGAAAATTCATAGTCTAAAACACTTGGATCTATAAAATTGTAAGAAAGAAGTAAAAATAATTAATTCCAATTAATTGAAACAATTTTCAATGATCTAAAAATGAAAACAAAACAAAAAACCTACTTACTAATCAACATTTTACTAGCCTAAGTGCCAAACCTTTAATAAGCATAGAGCTCCTTAATTGTTTTAGAGCATCAAAAATGGAAGGAACGTTCAAAATTTTCCTGTAAAATAAGTATGACAATGATAACTTTACTGATAGCATTATCAATAGCACATGGATAAGAAAATTGCAAATCAGTATTTCTAATGAATGTTTTTGGAAATTTTCTTAATAAAATATAAACAATGAAATATGGTAGAAAAATGATACAACATGATAAAGTGTAAAAAGTACTTATTTTAGGGATACAAGTTCATTTCAATTTTCAGAAAATTATTACTATAATTTACTATATTAATAGACTAACGGTGAAAATTTTATCTGCGTAAAGATGAAATTCCATTGAAAACTTAATACCAGTTCATGATTAAAAATAAGAAAATGTGGATTGATGGATACTTTTGTATTACAATCACAGCCTATATTGTTAGTATGAAAACTTGTGTCCTCCATTGGGATTATGGATCTAAATATTACACACACACACTAGAAAAAAACATGGGTGAATTCATTATGCTAATCTGAATGTATGGAGAGGTTTTTAATAGTATAAAATCTAAAAGACATAAAATAAAATATTAATAACTTCAAATTAGATTTTTAAATTTGGGGCATGGAACAAATGCAATAAGAAAAGTCAAAAGGCAAGTGACAGTGAATACACAATACACATTTGCAATGTTAGTCACAAATAGTGTGCTTGTGTAAATGTGAAGACAAAAAATTAACCAAAAAATGGAAAGATATAAACAGATAATTAACAAAAAAAGTATGAAAATCACCTGTGAATCTTTCCTATGAAAGATTTTCAATCTCGCACATCATAAGTGAAATAAAAATTAGAAGAATCCTGAGCAACTCTTTGTCACCAATCATAAAAACCAAAAATAAAAGCTTGATAATATGTTAAGATGGGAACCAGGCACTCTCTCATACTTTGCTTTGGAAATGCAAAATGTTTTAACCTAATGAATATGAACTTGACCACATTTAACAAAATTCTACATGCTTTATCTTTCAATCCAATCATCTCCAACAATAGGAAAATACATCTGCACAAGGTTATTCAACATTATTTGTAGAAGAGCACAAAAAAAAAAAAGAACATAGAGAATGTGCTGCTTTTTATATTGAAAGAAGGGTGAGTGGCGCCTGGGTGGCTCAGTCCTTAAGCCTCTGCCTTCGGCTCAGGTCATATTCCCAGGGTCCTGGGATCAAGCCCCGCATCAAGCTCCCTGCTCAGTGGGGAAGCCTGCTTCTCCCTCGCCCACTCCCCCTGCTTGTGTTCCCTCTCTCACTGTCTCTCCCTCTAGCAAATAAATAAATAAAATCTTTTTAAAAAAAAAAAGAAAGAAAGAAAGAAGGGGGAAATAAGAAAACATTCATTTGTTCACATATTTTTGCAAAAATAAATAAAGATAACCCAGGGGAGAAGGTTGAAAGGATCAAGGGTGAGGTACACCCCTAAAAATACTTTTCTTAATATATAATTTTAAATTATATACGAATATCTTAGTAATAAAAAAAAATAGTCTAAAATAAAATACGAAACAAATAAAATCCTAACATGGGTAGATGTGATATTTAAAAATGGTGTTGCTCTAGTATGCAGATGCTGACTTTCATTTCAAGGTTTGGTATTTATTGTTGTATAATTCTTCATGTTTTACATTGTCTGAATCTTGAGGCACTGGCTATATTTATAATACGTGAGGTCTGTATGGCTCAGCTGAATAGAAATCTGGAATTATTTGACTCACCAGTACCCTAACTGTTCTCATCATGGCTGACTAACTAGCATTTGGCACATTTCACTGAAACTCTCTGTTCAAGTACACAAATACAGCACAGTATACGTAACAATAGACTTCACAGCTCTATTCAAAGTGCTCTATAAAATAAGTTGCTTATCACTTTTTAGACAATGACTCTTTAAAGCTTTAAAATTTGAGTCTTGATTCTAAAAATATGCGCAAACTTTTATTATTTTATTTCCTGCTTGCCCTATCTGCGTAAATGTGTACTGTTCTCAGTTTTTCTACTACAAGGATCAAGGGTGCATAAATCCTGTTATATTTGCAAACCTCAAGTCAGCATTAAAAATGATAAGCAATATTTCTGTATTTGAAAATGGCCTTGTTGAGGCTGAGAAAGAACCAGAGTCAAATAAGTGCCTTTTATTTTTGTTACTGCTTAATATAAGGCTTTATTTTTCATCTCTGTGTATAATATGGGAATAAAAATAAAATGAGATGAACTAATATTAATGAAACTGGTAAGTAAGTAGTTGGAGGTGAAAAGTTCAACAATCAATAGAAAACTCAATATCGAGGGAAAAGTAATATATGGCAATGAATGGTTATCTACATATTAACTCAGATGAGTAGAGTACATCATTAATAATACTGAGAGCTGGGTTCAGTTTTCACATGAGTTTCACTTTAAATAATAGCAAGAAGCTCTGTTCCATCATGTTGGCTCTTTCCAATATGTATGTTTTTGTTGTTGTTGTTGTTGTTTTTATTTTTTTTATTTTATTCTTATGTTAATCCCCATACATTACATCATTAGTTTTAGATGAAGTGTTTCATGATTCATTGTTTGTGCACAACACCCAGTGCTCCATGCAGAATGTGCCCTCCTCAATACCCACCACCAGGCAAACCCATCCTCCCACCCCCCTCCCCTCTAGAACCCTCAGTTTGTTTTTCAGAGTCTATTGTCTCTCATGGTTCGTCTACCCCTCCAATTTCCCCCGCTTCATTCTTCCCCTCCCGCTACCTTCTTCTTCTTCTTCTTTTTATTTCTTTTTGAATTTTTCTTTTTCCCTTTTTCAACCAACATCTTATCAATCCCTTTTTAAAAAAAACATTTTTATTTTTCATTTTTAGAGTCATATTCTATCCCTTCATAGTAGTTACCCATATTTTTAGCTTATATATATAAGTTGTTCTCTCTTTAAAATTTTGAGATAGTTTCTTCTAACAGATTAAAATATACCCTAAATCTCTAGTATATGGTGTTTTCTATTCCCCTGCCTGATCACATCCTCTCCCATTTTTTTTCTCTTTTTCTTTTTTCTTTTTTTAAATCCTCTTCTTTCTTTTTTCAAACAACTTCTTATCAATTCCTTTTATAAAATTTTTTATAATTTCCATTTTTACAGTTGTTGTTGTTTTTAAAGTCAGGCAGGCAATTGTGTGAGAGCTAACATTTATTTGAACACCTATCAAACCCAACATTCTGTTCTCAATGGTTGGATGCAGCAGGGCAATGGTATGAAATACCTTTCTCATTTCACAGAACTTAGAAGGTAGCATGAGTAAAACACCAAGGTGCCAGAGCTGAGAATGTTTTAGCCCTGTACTTTAGAAAATGCTTAGCTGAGGTCTGTTTTCAGCTTTGCTAAAATCTGGAAGCAATTGTTTCTGCCAAGAGGAGATTTTGATTGTATACACCTATCCATTACTTAATGGCTTTACTTTGTGTAAATTGTCTCTGAAAAAACCTGCAACTCAGCAAAAAAATAAATAGACTAAGTACCAATTTTAATATTTTATCTTAGTATATTTCCGTAATTACAAACAAGATGCACAACAGAACAAAAACATGTTTACCCTTTATTCATATTAACATTTTGCTCATTTGCTTATCTATAGCTGCCTCCCCATACACACTCTTTTTTTTTCTGAATCATGTAATAGAAATGTAGATCCATAATCTAAAAATACTTTAGTATATTTTATGCTAAGGTTTAATGCAATCATAGGACTAACCAGAATCAATTTGAGAAGGTACTATGCAACAGTGTAAATACTGGGAGGTATGTTTCATGATAACTAAAGTAATAGTCAACCACATTAATGTAATACTTCTCACATAAATCTGGTCACTTTGAAAGGTGACAGTTACACATGGTAACATTTCTTTCTTTTCAAGATATTTTTGGTTTGTAGTGAAATTTGATGGTTCTGTAAACTAAAACAGCCCTAAGAATTTACAAGATTGTAGATAACCCCCAATTCTGGCCCCATTATTAATATTATTAAAACTGAAACCTCTTGATGAATTCTTTTCTCTGGTTGCACTCATCTTTTTCTTTGTTGTTTTTTGACCCAGTATTGTTTTCAGATCTGATGAAGCAGCTGACTAACCCTATATAATTGTTGTACTCCAGTTACTCATGGTCAGCCTTATTTTCAAGCAGAGTTCACTTATCCATATCCCAGTGGACTCATGGATTCCTACTGAACTTAATGAGTTAGAATCCATTCCCATTATTATTTTGATGCTCAAAATGTTCCATATTTAGCCCATGGAAAATTTTTAGGCTGACTTTTGTGACTTTTGTCATGGTCCAATCACTCTTAGAGATCTTATTTTCTAGTACAAAACATATCCCAGTCTCCCCTTATTGTTTCCCTCCTTAGCACTGAAACCTAAAATTTCTTCAAGGAATTCTGGTTTCTGGAAAATGGTGGAAAACAATTTTTGGAAACTAAGGTCTAGACCTTCATGTGCTCATTGTTATTTTAATATTGCCTTACCCATATCCTTATGGTGGATGAAATGAGCTTCATGCAAGAACGCGCACATGCGCGCGCACACACACACACACAAACACAAAACTATTTATCAACGTCTATCAAAATCAGTGAGCACCCTGGGGCACCTGGGTGGCTCAGTCGGTTAGGCATCCAACTTCCGATTTTGGCTCAGGTCATGATCTCAGGGTTGTGAGATTGAGCCCCACGTCTGGCTCTTCACTGGGCATGGAGTCTGCCTGAGATTCTCTCTCTGCTTCTCCCTCTGTCCCTGTCACCTCCCCGTACACTTTCACTCTCATTCTCTCTCTCTCAAATAAAAATTAAAAAAAGAATTTTAAAATCAGTGAGCACACTAATTTCTCTAATCCCATATTTGTAACTAACTACCTTTCTCAGGCAAAGAGAAAATCAGTCTCCCTTTATTCTCAATATGCTTACTTGTTTGATCTGTCTTGCAGTATGTAACCAAGCATCATGCAAAAATGTCTCCTCATCAATTCCAGTTTGGAAAAAATGCATGGATGCCTTCCTCCTCAAACTAACTGAACACTGACACCCCTCTCCTGAGCTTGTTCCCCTAATCTCCCATGTGGGATCACCAATACAATACTAAACTCCGTGCCGGTTTACACCCCTGAACTGTTTCACTTCTCATCTCCCTCACACTTTATACCACATCACTGCCACCTATCCCTGTATGGATGCCCTACTATTCACAAGAGTCTGACACTCATATGCTTAAATAATTATTAACCATTTGCTTTAGTTTCAAAAATTACATTTTCTTTGAAATTTTTTTTTATTTATTTGAGAGAGAGAATGAGATAGAGAGAGAGAGAGCATGAGAGGGGGGAGGGTCAGAGGGCGAAGCAGGCTCCCCGCTGAACAAGCAGGGAGCCCGATGTGGGACTCGATCCCAGGACTCCAGGATCATGACCTGAGCTGAAGGCAGTGGCTTAACCAACTGAGCCACCCAGGTGCCCCATTTTCTTTGAAATTTAAATTGATTGATGACTCCAACACTCTTTACAATTAAAATACTTCAGATTTTCTTAAACATTTTTAATTTTTAAACACTTAAAAACATTAAACTACTATTAAAAACTGATTAGTACTTGGGTTGCTTCCATAATTTGGCTAATATAAATAATGTTGGAATAAACATAGGGGTGCAAATATCTTTTCAAATTAGTGTTTTCTTATTCTTCAGGTAAATACCTAGAAGTGGAATTACTGGATCATATGGTAATTCTATTTTAAAATTTTTGAGGAACTGCCATATTGTTTTCCACAGTGGCTGCACCAGTTTGCATTCCTACCAAGAGTGCACAAGGATTTCTTTTTCTCCACAACCCAAGTGTCCATTGACAGATGAATGGATGAAGATGTGACATTTGTGTGTGTGTGTGTATGTATCATACATAATATATATAAATGTACACAAAACACAAACACACACATACACACACACACACACACTGGAATATTACTCAGCCATAAAAAAAGAATGGAATCTTGCCATTTGCAACAATATGGATGGATCTGGAGGGTATAATGCTAAGTGAAGTAAGTAAGTTAGAGAAAGACAGATACCATATTAATTCACTCATAAAGAAACAAAACAAATGAACAAACAAAAAAAGAGACAAACAACAACAAAATCTCTTAAGTATACGGAACAAACTGATGGTTACCAAAGGAGAGGTAGGTCAGGAGATGGGTGAAAAATAGGTGAAGGGGATTAAGAGTATACTTACTGTGATGAGCACTGAGTAATGCATAGAATTGTTGAATCAGTATATTGTACACTTGAAACTAATATAACAGTGTATATTAATTATATTGGAATTAAAATTGAAAAAAAAAAAACCCTAAACATTTCTGGGAAAAAGACCAACAACCCAATTGAAAAAGAAAAAAAAGAAAAGAAAACTGATTAGCACTTTGAGATTAGTTATAAATGTTCTAAAACAAATGGGTAGCCTTTTTTTTTTTTAATGACCCTTGGTTACATTGAATTATCACCATCTTTTGTTCACATTATAATCTCATTTAAATCCTTAACAATCTTCTTGTATTTATTTATTCACATTCGTTGTCTTGTTTTCATGAGTTAGTAAGTACCAGTAAACTTGCTGGGAAATTTGACCTATCTGCTCCATGTGCGCCATTATTCCCTAGCATTTCACCTGGGAAACCATTTTGCTTTTTGTATCATTGTTACATAGTTTTCATGTATTTATATATGTTATTAAAAGGGACAAAAGCACACACACATGCTTTTTTTTCCTAGAAAGTGGGTATCACGCTCAATGCACATTCCTGGCACTTATTTTTTTTTTTTCTGTTACTACTGCATTTTAAGGTTTGTCTATATTATTGTATTTGTCCTAACTCAATTATGTTACAGCCTTATAATATTCTGTTTTGCTCATACATCCATTCCTCTACCAATGAAATCAAGTTTGTTTTCTGAAATTTGTTACTATGAGAAGTACTGCTATGAACATTCTTGGCAAAGTATCCTAGAGTACATATGGTCAAGTTTTCCCTTGGTATATACTGGAAAATAGAATTTCTAGGTTGTAGGGTATGTAATATGTCAGCCTTCAGAAATAGAACCCACTTACAATCCCAACAGTAATATAGCATCTGTGGTCACATCCCAACACTCAGGTCTGTCAGATTGTTTTTTATATAAATGCATGTAAACCGTTTTGTATAATTTTATTCGTATTTGGAGTTCATAATTCTTAGCCCCTCTCTCCCTGGCATGATTTTACCATAAAACAGAGAGTTAGGATTTCTTCATTAAATCAGCTGATTCTTCAGATATGTTTAATGGGCCATAATTTAGGGGCAGAGTTAAAAATTTCATTTCTTTCTTTCTTTAGTTTCTTTGCAACTTTATATTCATCATCCAGTTGGCCAAGACCCTGCTCATGTACTTTAATTTTGGAATCTTAACTGTTTCCCAAAGATGCCTATATTGAGTCTGATGTCTTTATATTATAAACTGTTGTTATTTTTAAATAAATTTTCTGAGTCTTCTCATTTTATAGTACATACAAGCCTAGTATAAAGTTGCTCATTCTGAGGGTGGCCTGATGTGGTTTGATCTAATATAGATATTTTGTGGTCAATTGTGATTTCTCAGATTATCTTTACTTATCACGATCAACATTATGACATCCTGCCATGATAAGTAAATTCACATTTTATCTTACTGACTTTATAATTTTTAGGATATTATAATGGATTTGGACATAACCAGCTATTTATAAGTCTATCAAATCAATACTGTATAGACTAGTTCTAATATAGACATGTAGATCAGTGGAAGATAACATAAAGCCCAGAAATAAATTCATTAATATTGTGACACGGCCATGAAAGATTTTTGACTCCTTAATATATAGATAGATAGTGTATATATAACTTGACTCTTTATTATATTTCTTATTTTGTTACTTTAGATCAGAGTAAGTTTTAAAATGATTCTATCTCATACTAATATTTTAGCAGTAAACTTATATGAATTTATTAAAAAACAGAACTTCAACATATAACTTACTGACTTATTTTAACTTTCAGGCTTACTTTAAATTTTCAATGTCAAACAATAATTTGACTTTTTAATTGTATAATAAAAGAAACTTCTTTATAATAACAAAAATATTTAATCTAATAATATTAATACATGGTGAATAGCTAGACTTAAAATAGAGCTTCCTTGGGGCTCCTGGGTGGCTCAGTAGGCTGAGCGTCGACTCTTGGTTTCAGCTCAGGTCATGATCTCATGGGTGGTGGGATTGAGCCCTGTGTAGGGCTCCGTGCTCAGTGGGGAACCTGCTTGAGGATTCTCTCCCTCTGCCCCTCCCCCCATTCTCATGTGCGCTCGCTCTCTCTCTCTCTAAAATAAATAACTAAATCTGTAAAAAACACAATGAAATAAAACAGAGCCTCCTGTAGGAGACCATTATTTAAAATATTCACTATTCATAGCTAGTATGTCACAGTGTTTGTGCTATGCGCAAGTATTTGTTTTTGTAAGATTTAAAATTTAGCTTATTCTACAGATTTTGTTATTCTAACATTTGATTCAATATAACAAAATAAACTGTAGCTGTTCTTCCTTTTTGCTTTCTCTTCCTGAATGTGCCAATTCAGAAACCACTAGGTAGAGCTGAGCAAGGCAGGTGCTTATATGTGTAAGTATGTGGATGAGGAGTCAAGGTTCTTCATAATCTGGATCAGAGCCCAAAGAGAGTGAAGACGGTGTTCAAATGAAAGACAGCCCAGCAAGGGCTATTTGTACCAGAACAGGATTAGGAAAGAAATTAATCTTGTGCAGGAGAGATGGCAAAAGTGGCAGCAGCTGCCCAGCCCAAAATACTGAAATTAAAACAGAGTGAGAAGAGTGTCTATCCCCTTGGGGAGGCTACAGCGTGGCTTAGGATATAACACTCAAAGAGGAGTGAGGAGAATTTCCATGCAGGGATGGTAGTTCAGAGTAGGGAATCAATACACAAGTGGAGGTAATAAGAACATCAAAGTAGGGGGGACAATCCACTACTGGATTTTAAGGCCCCAAAAAAGTACGAGACTGGCATGCAAGAGGCAAGTGGGTAGAAATGGAGAAAAATAAAATAATCCCTGTGCTTTTGGATTCAAATTAGAGATATCATTGTAAACTCAGAAAATTTAACGTACCAAACTAAATATGGCAATGAATGCAAATATGTGTATGTGTACATGTATGTGTGTATGTTCCTAGCTCTGTCTACCGCAATGTTCCTACGAGCAGTGCCACACCAATAGCCAGGAGCACACCTAGCAGCAAAATCCTCTTTTCTATACTCTGTTCTCCATTAAAACAATCCAAGAATCTTTGGAGAAGGAATTCACCCCAGGAGTGGAACAGAGAAGTTACAAAAATGTGACCTGGGGTATTTTCTAGGCCAGAAAACAAAACAAAATTAAAGAGCGATGAGTACATGCCAAAGAATACAGAAGTCAGTGTAAAGAGATCCTCACTGTGAAAATTTGAATATCAAGATGATGTCATTAATAGATTATGCCCCATTAAATAAAATAAGAATTCATGAGCCTATACTAATACAAATTAGTGAATAGCTTGAGGAAGTCTCAGAATATCTCTATCCCAAGTACTTATATATACAAAAACAAAGAGGGGGGAAAAGTAACTTTAGAATGGATAATACTAGCATGTGTCATCTTAATCAAGTGTTCAAAATCAAAATCAATAAACAAGTAATGAGACAAATTGAAATGGTGTGCCCTTATGGGCTTGGGTGGGAAGGACACAGCATCACTATTTTGTTATACCTGCCAAAGATGCTTAATCTGAATCTAATTATGATGGAATATCTGAGAATCCCAAATTGAAGGGCATTATACAAAACAACTGGCTTTTAATATCCCATGTGTCAAGATCATGAAAGTCAAGGAAAATCTGGGAACTATTCCAGATTGAATGAAACTACAATGACATAACACATTAATGCATATGTGTCATTCTAGACTGTCTCCCTTTTAACATTTTTTTTTTTTATTTGAGACAGAGAGAATGAGAGAGAGAGAGCACATGAGAGGGGGGAGGGGCAGAGGGAGAAGCAGGCTCCCTGCCGAGCAGGGAGCCCGATGTGGGACTCGATCCCGGGACTCCAGGATCATGACCTGAGCCGAAGGCAGTCGCTTAACCAACTGAGCCACCCAGGCGCCCCTAGACTGTCTCCCTTTTAATTGAAGAAATTTCAATTGTGTCAGGTTATATAGTGGTCGTATGTTAATATCAATCCTTGGTGTTTATGTTTACATTATGGTTTTCTAGAACATGATTGTTAATAAGAAATATAAACAAAAATATGTCTGTGAGTGATTGAACATCATATTAGAAACTTACTCTTAGGTGATTCAGAAAAGAAAAAGCTATTTTTAATGTAACTTGCCACTTCTATTAACTCTGAGTTTGTTTCAAATTTTTTCTAAATGTAAAAATATAATTGAATCACATACACACACAAATGCATGCTATGTTTTAGAAATACTGTACATAATTGTATTTATTTTACTATTGCAAGATAGAAGTTGTCTCTCTAGATTCAATTTACAGGATGGATAGAAAAACACATTTTTCCAAAAACACATGTAAGTGTTTAATTCAATTAATATTTGGATTATAATTACTTGGTGTTTGATTATATAGTAAATAATTCATAGAGGCACATCCCAACTTGATACATTTTTCCATCTTCCAATGTTCACAAAAATTAAAGGACCTTGTAGTGTTATCAGAGATTAGAGAAAATATGTTGACTCAGGATTTAATCATAACCATTAAATGGCATAAAATATGTAATGGTTAGTTAAAGTAAAGTCAAATAAAGAAAAGCATTTGTAATTTAATGCCTTTGAAAATTAGACTTTAACATTTTATGTTTTATTACAAAGGAACCCTTTGATATAATTCTAAGAGAAAAAACAGAAAGTCGGTAACTTACTTTCCATGAACAGAAGGACATCATTCATTAAAATAATCTATCAGTAGTTGGTATAGATTATTAGCAATATTAATTCCAATATCATCATTTCTTCTACATGAAAATTAATTTCAGAAAATTATATTCCTTATTTCCCATTACTCATTAGTACCAGAAGTAGAATTAATGATAACAATAATAGTTTTACTTAGTGATGCTATTTCATGGTATATAGTGCATTCTCATTTATTTACTCAAAGAACCACCCTACATAATGGATTGTTATCCTCATTTTATACACAAAGATACTAATTTTCAGAATGTGTTAAAAGGTTGGTTGCCCACGGTTATACAGCAAAGTGGAGGATCTTGTATTTGGTAGCTAACTGGAATAGCCTTCAAAAACCTTGAAATATTTCAACCTATTGCACTGTTCATTACTTTCATCTAGTGTAGTATATTTTCCTGTGCAACACTGTGAAAGGATATTTTTGTGTTGATGTACCATTAAGGGAAGTTTCTAGTAGTCACTTAACTGATTGTCCATGATCCTCTCCCTCCTTTTGAATTTCTACTGAATTGTGGGAATTGGCAATACATTTTTAGAAATCAACCTCCGTTTTCAGGTAGGTACCTCTGTATTTTGTGTCACCTTTATACTGAATATACAACTTAAAAAGATCTTGGCTTATTGGAAAAAAACAAGTCACAACCTGTTATTTTGTAAACATTTAATATAATGCATATAAAAATAGTGAGTATAAGTAGATTATTACCACTTAGAAATAGTTTCTTTGCCCCTTTGATGGTTAGATTTAATTACACCATTCTTAGATTCAGTTTCAGTAGATTTATATGTTTGATGAAGGTCACAGTTAACTGTCATGACCAATGCCTCCTGGTATTTTTACTTATTATTACTTTGATTTCATATGCCATTAGACTGCAGCAGAAGACCTCAGCACAGTCCTGTATTTTCCTTCACTTATTGCACTATGTTTAGCAGGACATAATAGATTTGGGATATTTTTATTAGCTCTTAAACAACCCGTATTTTATTAACAAACATGCAATACCCAGGAACAGTTTGTTTTAAAGCATTCAGTCCTTCAGAGAATTTACTTCATGATACCCTGAATTAGACATTGTATTGTATTTGTCATGTAACAAATGTCCTTCTAAATTCAGGAAGTCTGTACAGTTGTCTTATGTCTCCACTGAGAGAAGGGAAAATATATGTATCCTTAAAATGTGTATCCTTAAAATTTCTTTATAAATGCAATTTTGTATATGGATTATTATTCTTGCTTACATGGGATAAAGGTTGAGAAATGTCAGGTTTTTAAAATAATATAAAATCTGTAAATAGATTAAAGTCACTAATCATAAAAATTACCCATTTTAATTAGTTAATCAAAAATATAAATTAAATGCCTAACAAGTACTAGATATCTATTCTACATATTTCCACAGAAATATGTGCTTCATTCCATAAAGAAGCTAATGTCGCAGTAGAGAAGAGACATGTAATTTCATTTATTGGGAATTTTGTGCATAATTAAATACACATTAGGGGCTCCTGGGTGGCTCAGTTGGTTAAGTGACTACCTTCGGCTCAGGTCATGATCCTGGAGTCCCAGGATCGAGCCCCACATCGGGCTCCCTGCTCAGCAGGGAGTCTGCTTCTCCCTCTGACCCTCCCCCCTCTTGTGTTCTCTCTCTCTCTCAAATAAATAAATAAAATCTTTAAATACACATTAGATTACCTCCAAATGTATTTGCATCCTCTTCCAATAATTTATCTTTTGCAAGGCAAACAGAATGTACCTTTTGTTCATTTTCCTTTTCTTTAATTTTAAGGATTTATTTATTTATTTGAGAGAGAGAGAGAATAATTGGGAGGTGCAGAGGAAGAGGGAGAGAGAATCCTAAAGAGACTCCACAGTGAGTGCAGAGCCCAGTGTGGGGGCTCGATCTCACGACCCTGAGATCACAACCTGAGTGGAAGCCAAGTCAGATACTTAACCCACTGCGCCACCCAGGCACCCCTCATTTTACTTTTTATATGTTTAAATACCCAAACTAATTATGTCATTTTTGCTACAAATTTGTGGCATAACAAATTATGAGGGATAACAAATTTTTAAAAATTGCAGAAAAGATGTCACCCTAAAACATATCCTCTCCTAGGACGAATTTTCCAAGTCCATTACCATGTGTTTTGAGCTGTAGGCATTCATTATAGTGTAACAACAGCCTGAAGGAATTTTAGTTTGTGCTCCATTCAGTAGTTTGATCAATATACATCTCCATTTTCATCTCAGCATGTAGGTGGAAATAAAACCGTAGCTACATAACATGTTTGTCATTTCTGGGTTTAGCTTAAATCCTTGAAGTTGTTTTTATATTTTGATACTCTTTTGCAAAAATACTTTTCCTTTCCACATTTTTAAAGTCAAAATATCTTTCATCCAGTGTTTTCAGGATGAAATTGTTGAAAGTTTTAATAGGAAAGTTAATGTAATTAAAAGAAAAAGTGACACTGAGTTTTTCACATATGGCAAAAATGAGGAACATAAATTGGTTCTCAAGAATTATCCATCAGGCTTAGGTCATTAATGTTCTACCAAATAACATAGTAAAGCTATATTTTAATACAATAACATTGTTTAAGATATAATGTATGTTAGTATATAATAATTATCATCAGTAGTTTTTCTCTTCACTCCAAGAAGATATTGCCTTTTCTTTCCAGGTAACCAATAAAAATAATAATAATATAACTTATTTATGAGCCATGGATATATCAATTTTGGCTTGAAATTGACACTGTGTAAAATATTAACCCTTACCCAGAAGTGAAAGTTTAAATACATCAGAAAGTTTTCCTTGTTGAAAACTGATAGGCACTGTGTAGCAAATATGCAGGAATTGACAAAAGATTATAATTTATCTTAATAAAGTGTTGCATAGAGTTGTGTTTTTCATTCTCCTGAGTGTATATAAATATGAACAATCTACCTTCAAGTCCTAAAAAGGATGTAACATAAAAAGATTATACAAGACTGGTTCAGTGCAAGAGTGGGCATCTGGGCCATAAATAATTCTATGAATATATTTAAATAGAAAATTTAAATGTCATTATTTATTAATTAAAAATACACACAAACAATATGCGTGTAGAAAGAGAAGAAGCAGACAGAGGTGGGAGATTTTGAATATTTTCATTATTTCCTAAACAACTCTGTATTTTATTAACAAACATGTAATACCCATAAATAATTTATTTTGGAGCATTCAGTCCTTCAGAGTATTTACTTCATGATATCTAGAATTAGAGATCATACTGTATTTGTCATGTAACAAATGTCCTCCTAAATTCAGGATGTCTACATATTTGTTTGATATCTACACTGAGAGAAAGGAAAATACATGTATCCTTAGAAGGCTTAGAGATAGATTGTGCCTATAGATTATAGATATAATATACCTATAGTTAATAATGTACTGTACACTTAAAAACTGTTAAAAGGGTAGATTCTATGTTAAGGGTTTTTAACTACAAAAAGAAAAAAATAGAGATACATAAAAGAAAAATCCCACATTGCATAATCACATGAAATTTTAAGATTCATATGTAATAAATATTTTTGAAAAAAAATTAAAATAAATTGGTTTTATTTTACCTGTGTATTGTGTATTCTGTTTTATTTCCTGGTAAAGCCAGGAGGCTTAATATTAAAAGTGCAAAGATAATGGACCATATAAGTATGGGTTTATTTCTGGGTTCTCTATTCTGTTCTATTGATCTGTGTGTCTATGTTTGTGCCAGTACCATGCCATTTTGGCTACTACAGCTTTGTAGTATATTTTGCAATCTGGAATTGTGGTGCCTCCAGCTTTGTTGTTCTTCCTTAATATCATTTTGGTTATTTGGGGCTTTTGTGGTTCCATACAAATTTCAGGATTATTTGTTCCAGGTCTGTGATAAATGCTGTTGATATTTTGGTAGAAATTGTGTGGAATCTGTACATTGCTGTGAGTAGTTTGGAGATTTTAACAATATTAATTCTTCCAATCCATGAGCATTGGTTATCCTTCCACTTGTTTGTGTCATCTTCAATTTCTTTCATCAGTTTTTGGAATATAGGTCTTTTACCTCCTTGGTTAAGTTTATTCCGAAGTATTTTAATATTTTTGGTACAATTGTAAATGAGATTGTTTTCTTAATGTCTCTTTCTGGTACTTCATTATTAATATATAGAAATGCTACCAATTTCTGGGTATCAATTTTGTATCCTGCAAACTTTACTGAATTCATTTATTACTTCCAATAGTTTTTGATGGAGTCTTTAGGGTTTTCTATATATAGGATCATGTCCTCTGCAAATAGTGATGGTTTAACTTCTTCCTTACCAATATGGATGTCTCTTATTTCTTTTTCTTGTCTGATTGCTATAGCTAGGACTTCCAGTATAATGTTGATAAAAGTGGCCAGAGTGGACATCCTTGCCTTTTCATGATCTTAGAGGAAAGGCTCAGTTTTTCACCATTAAGTATGACATTAGTTGTGAGTTTTTATATATGGCCTTTATTATGTTATGTTCCCTTTAAACCCACTTTATTGAGAGTTTTTATTATAAACAGATGTTGAATAAGTCACTTCTTGAATCTTGAGACCTTTGATTTGCCTTGGGTGTTAATTCTTATTTTCTTAATTCTTTATTGTTGGAAGTCAGCCAGAGGAAAAGTAATTTTCTAAATTATTTTACCTTTAATTAGAATCATAGGATTTTTCATATATGCTGAAATTAGACTGAACTAAGGCTATGGCCTAGAGAAAGTTGAAAGCCCTGGACAACTGTAGGATTACAAAAGGAAGCAAAGGGGAAGCAAATAGTAATCTCTGATAGCTCACATAGACGATGCTTTTCTCTGGAGTCCAGGACTACTTATGCCTCCTAAGAAAGGAGGCTTCAGGTTAACAACTACATTTTTTTCCTTGGCAAGATTAAATTTCCCAATTGCTGCAGGAGATTCAGGCATTTTCTCCTAAAACATGATAGATTTTTAGTGCATGTTTAAGACTGTCCTGTGTCAACTCACCTGGTTTTGATAGTAGAGGAGTGTGAATAAGAAAGGCACTGTCTGTGAGCCAAGCAGTGCAGGAAAAAAAAAAAATCCCCAAAATGTAGTTGTTTAATAGAGCTTCAAATTAGGTAATTCAGATTTTCTATTTACTGATATATCAGGAAGTAGAAGTCTATTATGAGCAATTTTAGCAAAACTTAGTTTGTGGTTTAATTTGTGGGATTATTTGAAAGATATTCTTTCATAGGAAAGCTTCTGAGATTTGAATCCATAAAACTGTCAGGTATGACTCAAATTACATGTACTGATGCTTACATCCATTGTCTTAAGTAAATGAAAGGAATATAACTACAGCTATAGCCCTTATTAAAAATCCTAATTCCATTTTGCTGCATCCTCAGGCAAGCTACTTGTTAATTTCTTATTTTATATAAGGACATATTCATGCTTCACGAAATTGTTTCAAATTAAGAATAAGTGCACTTTGGAATCCTGAAAACAGTAAAAAAAAAAAAATTTTTTTTTTTTTTTTTTTAGTTTTTTTTCCTTAATAATTTATGTCAAAAAATTCTGAAAGTTTGGTATTTTTGCTCAGTGGGAAATATAAACTTTATAAAGCATTCCTTCTTTGGCATATTATATTTTTCCCAGTCACAGATACACTAAATGAAAATATGTAACAGATCTTCCAGTGTATCAGATAAAATGAAAAAAAAATGATAAAATATAAAGAAATATATATATTTATAAATAAATGGGGTATTTGCAAGTTAACGAATGTCTCTGACATCCATAATTCTACTTGTATTTAAATAGATTTATAATCATTAGTGTTTACACTCTTAAGTTACATCCATTCATTTTTCAGACCTCTGTTCCATCTTTGTAAAAACATCCAGCTTAGAGTTTTAGAGTTTTCCTAGTCTTCAATTTAATTTAAAAAAAAATCATGTTTCTAAATATCTAAATATATTTATAAGACATTCACTGAAATCCTTCCCTCCACTGCAAGGTTTCTAAGATTAAAAACTTTATTATATAATATAGCTATGTATTGTTTTTTATATTGTGGATACTACAATGGGAGTCACATAGAGAAGATATAATGGTATAATCATGGATTTACAAAAAAGTTTCAGAGATAGGTAGAATAATAAACAAACCATTAATTTGGAGAGAGAGGGGAGAGAGAATTTTTAAAAGAATTATCTAAGCTCTTTAATACTACTCATGATATAAAATATTAGTACATTCTGATAATACATTCATTTAACTCGTTCTCTTCACTGCAATTTTGGGCCCTGCTATAGTTATGTGGAACGTGGAATAAAAGAGAGGAGAAATGAAAGGAATAAAAACATTACATGAATGCACATATACATACACACATACTTAAAATCAATAGCATGTAAAACTTGAAAAGTAGTTATCACATCATATTTGGAAGAGTTTCTAAGAAATAACAGAATATAAAATAAAAATATTTTATCTATTAAATATTACCTGAAATAGTTTCCAATCATTTTATAGCAGCAGAACTTGTTCTAGTAATTGTATGTGGAAATTCAATATTTGCAAAAAAGATAAAAGAGAATATCCCTTGGAGGTTAATTAAATTAATTAACTATAGATACATAACACTATTTATCTTTTTGTGTTTTTTCTTTTTTCTCTGATTGTAAATTTAACACAGTTTCCTACAAATAAAGTAGAAAATGACTTAGACAATATAGTTTTCTTGCACTATGAACATATTGTAATCCCGAAGTGATAACCACCTCTGTTACTTGAGCATACATTTCACCTGATATTTCCCGTATAAATGTTAATATGCAGATAATAATGGTAATGATAATTATCACAATACTCTTGTACAGAAAGGAAAACATATTGGTTATCTTTCCATATCAGTCATATGTTTGATCTTGATCATTACATATGGATATGTAGAGGTTTTCTTTAGGGAAACTATAACTTAAAAAATTCAATCTTAATATAATTTACAGATTTGGGACAGTTTAGTTTAATTGTTCATCTACTTAATGGAGATGTTTTAAGTCAAATTAGTTTCAATGTTGGGACATAAAATGATAAATATTGTACATAAAAATTAATGTGGTTGAAGAAGCATGTTTCTTTGAATAATATAGATTTTAAAAGTTACATTATGCAAAAAGAAAATGCCTAATTTGTGTCTTTATTAGACAAACATGTAGTATAATTTAAATTTATTTCACCAATTTTGTCTGTAATGAACTATGCAATAATGATAAAATAATGCTCTAGATGCATTAAGAAATTAACTTTATCCATTGCTTAACTTTATATTTTTTATGTTTTTGGTTATATATTATTTCTAGGCTGGAGTTTCAGGGTTTTTTTTTTTTTTTTTTTTTAAAGATTTTATTTATTTATTCATGAGAGACAGAGACAGAGAGAGAGAGAGAGAAGCAGAGGGAGAAACAGGCTCCCAAGGAGCAGAGAGCCCGATGCGGGACTCAATCCCAGGACCCTGGGATCATGACCTGAGCCGAAGGCAGACGCTTAACCATCTGAGCCACCCAGGCGCCCGTAGGCTGGAGTTTCAGTTTTAAATTAAACTTTGAATACATGAAGAAATTATCATATTACTAGACAATTGAATATCTTGAAAATTTTATTCTTAAGATTGGCTTAAAGATAAGATTTTGGTCATAAGTGTGAAATATTGTCTGGCACCAGCACTAAGTTTAGGAAGGAAGGGAAATTATACATTTTGAGACAAAAAATAGACTTCTAGTTTTTAGGGAAATCTGTATGAATAACATAATAGATATCAAGGATTCTTTTTTTAATGTGTTTTAATAATTTATTTGGTAGTATAATATTGAATTTTAATTTACTATGTATAGTTGAGTAACAACAGAAAGATGTTAGACCTAGCTCTTTCATACATTCTACTGAAGTTTCTGAGAGAAAGAATGTTTGTACAGGCCTTTGCTACATTTATAAGACAAGGCTATAAATACACAAAAAAAGTAGATATAGACTGTGAAAAATGTGGACTAAGGCAGGCAAGGAATGTTAAAGGCAGAGATAATGTTGAATGCACACTTGGAATATTTCCTTACTTCCCCAAAAGTTGTGTGTCGCTGTGGGTAAATCTAGTTTTATTGCACCGGGTCATAGCATTCCTGACAATAAAATATAGTGTAATGAACTAGTTTGGAAATGAGGGATTGTGTGGGTGGTATTAGGCAGAAGTATTTCATGTCTTCTGGGTTTTTAAGTTCTGTTTTCTTTTATTGATTTATAACATCAATTCTCTGCATGATCTGATCATTTTGAATTCTGAAGGGTTTGGAAACAGCAAGCAACCTTGTAAGAGTGATTTAAAAACCTTCAAAAGTTCCTAGTCTTATTTCTCATAAATGTCAAAACTCCACAAGCTATGTGCAGTCTTCACAAAGAGAATAATGCTACATCTTTATTTTTCTCTGATGGCAAACATTTCTCAATTCTGTCAGATTTGAGCGAATAACTGTATCAGAAAACTATGTCTATTGGTCATAGGCATGTTTATCACTTGACTTATGAATCACATGGTCTGTAGCAAAATTGAAGATCAGCAGTGACAATTCACTTTTAGGTCCCTGAATGGTAATGGTAATGGTCACAATAAAAGCCTACGGTAGGTGCAGTGGACAGGAGACAATTATGTTTAATTTGAATATTGCCATAGATATGAATGAAAATTAAATTGAGCATCCAAATAAAAAACTACTGGACTTCTGTTTCTATAAACACTCCTAATTTAAGACCACACCCCAGTAATATTTTTGACTCAAATATAATTTATCTTCTGATGTATTTTGTACTACTGTGATAAATTAAACATTAGGCAGAGAAGACAATGAGTATGACAGGGACAAGAGATGTATATTTTAATGACTTATGAGCTAATAGAAGGCAAAAAATACTGAGGTGAATTTTAGTATTCATAAATTTATTGAAAGCTATCATTTAGTGATATAGAAGGGTGGATAAGAATATTTGTTATTTCTCTTTTTAGTCCTTAAAAACTTTTTTTTGTAGGAAAAAATGGTGGTGGGGAAAACAGTTACTCTAAGCATTTTTTTTCCCTCATAGCATCAGAAATATTTGAAACAAATTTTAGTTTTTCTATAATTTTACTTGTTAAGCTCATAACTGAGAAATATTTAATCAAGGAATTACTTTACCTTTTACTATAAAAATATATGTTTATGCAGTTAATCTCAGAATATTGGCAGAAAGTGAATGTGTACAAACTGATTTATTATAATTTAGCCTTAAACTTTAAGGCATCAAATTTTATAAATTTTATAAATCAATATTGGAAAGTACAAGACATGATCGACCCGCTAATAATTCTGCCATGATACTAATATTTTAGTAATGCCACTAACAGTGGAAATTGCTAAAATTCTACCATTTATTTAGTCTGCATCTAGGTTTTAAAACTTATTTGTTTGATTAAAGCATATATGCAATTTTTAAAAATGTAAAAAAAAATTAAAGATGTTGCTATCTGGACAACTGTATTTCTTAAAAATTTAGATGTGTGACCCAGAAAGACAATTTCCAATAAAGTTTTTTTTTTTTACTTTATTTATGTTATTCATGGAAAATATAATTTCATTTAAAACAACAAGAAGAAGCTGACTAAGCTAAAGAAAGTGAAAGAATATTAATATATCCCGATTTGTAAACTAATGTGGCAGAAACAGAGAAGCGATCTTGATAGAGAAAAAGATATGCATCAGAATCACCTGGAAAGCTTATTAAAACATGGATTGCTGACACAATTTAGAATTTCTGATTCCTAGGTCTGGAGTGAGGCAGTGCTAACCAGTGCCTAGTTGATGGCGATATTGCTGGTCTGGGACCACACTTTGAGAACCACCTCATCAGGGCTATATGCTGTTCCATTATTGCTTTGATATCTATACTAGGCAGTTATTTTTTTCTATAAATTTGTGCTAAAAAGTGCAACTTCCATTTTTAATGAAAAAGAAGATACATACAGTTGACCCTTGAATAATGCAGGAGTTAGAGGTACTGACCCGCCCACTCCACGCAGGTGAAAATCTGAGTGTAACTTTTGACTTCTCTAAAACTTAACAACTAATAGCCTGCTGTTGACCAGAAGCCTTACCGATAACATATACAGCTGATTAACATATATTTTGTATATGTATTTTGCTGTATTCTCATAATAAAGTAAGCTAAAGAAAATGTTAAGAAAACCATAAGGAAGGTAAAATACATTTGCAGTACTGTACTGTATTTATCAAAAAAAATTACATGTGCAAGTGGACCCACACAGTTCAAACCCTGTGTTGTTCAAGGGTCAAATGTATCTGGAAATTGTGTATTGACATTCAATCACATTGAAACTTGATATATTATCAATGGAGGAAATTTAGCTTAAAAATAATTTAGGAGAGCCTGTTGGGAGGAAAACTTCGCCTCTACCATCTTAGGTTTGAATGATTGGGCATCTGAGAGTTAACTGACAAAAGACAAAATTACAGGAGAAAAGACAAAGTGGGTTCATATGCGTAAGAAGACACACAAAAGAAGTGCTAGAGGTATGGATTTATGTACCCACTTAGTAGGAGAAATGAGCTTAAAAGGAAACACATGTAAGATAGGGAAGTTTGTGATGATATTTGTTTATGAAATTCTCATCAGATCTCTGTCCTTTCTGAGTGTGGAACTCCCCCAAAAAGAGGATTTATGGCAGTTTCACTCTGTTTCCTTGGGAATGATGCTACTACCTTCAAGAGGCGATCATAGCAGCCAGACTCTCGAAGCCTCTGCCTTTAGGTAAAGGAAGCTCCAAAAAGACATTTTACGTCTGTTAAATCTCGATTGTCTTCAGTTTAAAATAATTTTCTTGCCAAACTGCAATCTTTTCACCAATGAAAAATTCAGTATAAACAACTAAATTCTCATGCTCTGGAAGACATTATCAATTTTAAAAGCAAATTTAGACAAAATGATATAACTTGTTTTAAGATTATTTATAATTTACTGCTTAATTTGTTCTGATTTTTTATAACAATGCAGAAAACAAATCATAATCTACCAAAATTAAATGAAACAACTAATTGGACCTAAGAAAGTTTGAACCTTGAAATTTTAGAAAGAAAAAAACTGACACATTCCATACCCTAACTATACATCAACTACTGTATAAACACTATTTTCAGTTAGCTCTTTCTAAATACTTTCCAACTAATTGACAGAAAGGTTTCTCCTCAACAATATTTAGTCAACAGTTTTCTATAATTTCTCTCTTGTCTTTCTGGTACTGGATTATAACCTAGTATTTGAACATTTATTTGATGATCTATTTTTTGTGGAAAGGAGAGAGTCTTAATGGGTTGAAGAAAACATAAGTAAAGATCCCATTTATTTAAGCTGAACTTAAATACACATTTAAATCACTAGTCATATTTTTCCAAAGAAGGCATACTAATAGCCAACAGACACATGAAAAGATGGTCAACATCACTCCTCATCAGGGGAATACAAATCATAACTACAGTGAGATATCACCTCACACCTGTCAGAATGGCTAAAATTAACAACACGGGAAACAACAGGTGTTGGTGAGATGTTGGAGAAAGGGGAACCCTCTTACAGTGTTTATGGGAATGCAAACTGGTGCAGCCACTCTGGAAAACAGTATAGAGAATCCTCAAAAAGGTAAAAGTAAGCTTCCCTGTGATCCAGCAATTGTACTACCAGGTATTTACCCAAAGGATACAAAAGTACTAATTTGAAGGGATACATGTACCCTGATGTTTATAGCAGCATTATCAACAATGACCAAATTATGGAGAGAGACAAAATATCCATCCACTGACGAGTGGATATACAGGTGGTATATATATACACAATGGAATATTAGCCATAAAAAAAGAATGAAATGCTGACATTTGCAACCACCTGGATGCAGCTAGAGAGTATTATGCTAAACAAAGTTAAGTCAGTCAGATAAAGACAAATACCGTATGATTTCACTCATATGTGGAACTTATGAAACAAAACAAACAGACATAAGGGGACAAAAAAAGAGAAAGAAAACCAAGAAACAGACTCTTAACTATAGAGAACAAACTGATGGTTACCAGAAGGGAGGTGGGTGGGAGGAATGGATAGGTTAAGTAAGTGACGGGTATTAAGGGGGGGCACTTGTGATGAGCACCGGGTGTTGTTTGTAAGTGATGAATCACTAAATTCTACTCCCGAAACTAATAGCACATTGTATGTTAACTAACTAGAATTTAAAGAAAAACTTGGGGGTTTCCTGGGGGGCTCAGTCGGTTAAGTGTCCAACTTTTGATTTCAGCTCAGGTCATGATCTCATGGTCTTCAGATCGAGTCCCATGTCAGGTTCTGTGTTCAGTGTGGAGTCAGCTTGAGATTCTGTTTCCCTCTCCTTCTGCCCCTCCCCCTTGTGCTCATGCTCACTCTCTCTCTCTCTAAAATAAACAAATCTTTAGAAAAATAAATAAAAATTTGGAAGAAAAAAAAATCACCAGTCATGCACACTATGTTCTTTGCATACTTCTCTTCCATTAGTAAAGGGTTTTACTAGGTTCACATTCATTACATTTTATGGACTGTACCAGAAGTTGATGCTTTCAGTTTTGGACAACTGAAAAACCCTTTTACTCCTAGTGTGGCACAAGTTTACAATTTGAGGTTTGCTATGTGGGAGTCCACTAAATGGAATTTGGTCAGTGGAAGCAATAGTTAAATCCATTAAAAAATTCAGTTATCTAATGGCTGCTCTTACATTATGACTCTACAAAAGATATAAAAATGAAAGACAACATGTTTGAAACATGTATGGCTTTTCTTACTACCTTGGGCAAAGCAAAAATTAAAAAAAAACGAAAAGAAAAAACAAAAGAAAAGAGAGGCTTTGCAATTTGTCAGAGGGTTGATGGAGAGCATAGTGATGGAGAAAGAAATCAGCCTTCCTGACTTCTTGGTGCCAGGGTAAATTTTCAGGAGAAAAGTTGGCACTTTTCTTCAACTAATGGAGATTTAGTTCTTTAATAAAAAGAATGAATATCTTATGAAATTATAGGTACTTTAAGGTCAGATAGCACATTTCATTCTTCTGTGGGTCTGCATCATTTATAAAATTTCATAGGACCACATGCACTTACCAAAATGAAAGATGTTTGAACCATTTTAGATCAACAGACACATGGTCTCCTTCTCTCTCTCTCTGTCTCTACACACACACACACACACACACACACACACACACACACACACTATTCATCACATAGCCCTGCATTCCACCTACAGAAAAAAGGAGAACAGAGTCTATCTCTGAGCTAATTCTTCTAGCGGGAATAGCACTAAGCAAACTGTTTTTTTATTTTTTAATTTTATTATTTTTTAAAAGATTTTATTATTTGAGATAGATAGAGAGCACAAGCAGGGGGAGCAGCAGGAGGAGAGGAAGAAACAAACTTCCTGCTGAGCAGGGAGCAGGAAGCAGGACATGGAGCTCCATCCCAGGACCCTAAAGGCAGCTGCTTAACTGACTGAGCCACCCAGGTGCCCTTTGTTTTTTTTAATCCAAATGCTAGCTTATTTTGTAATGGGCTTATTAAGGTATCAAGCTGAACCAACCCTGAGAGGTTGGTAGATTTTTCCTTACTGGAAATATATGACTTTCATATCAATTCTCCAAAAATGTATTTATAAACCTACAATAAAAAATGAACTTTCACTGCGATGAATTGAGGTATGAACAGCTTCCTCCTGTTCTGAAACAGAAATGATGTTTGGGTCCACGTTAAAAATTATAAAAGAGCTGGAAAATCACAATAGAGATGAGCTATAACAACAATAACAGATATGTGTGTGTGTATATATATGTATATATACATTTGGTTTTGTCCTGGGTTCCTGGCACAAAGCTCCTAAAACTCAAGTTATCTCCTACTTAAGAGGTCTTTTGTATGCTGATGAGGTGATTGTTGGCTCTGGGCCCCTTGATAGCTTCAGGATGGATGCTGGTCACCAGAAAGACTAAGCCATAATTAAAGGGTTGGAACTTATAGTACCCCCACCCCCACCCCCACCGCCCACACCTTCAGGGCTCTCCCTCTCTCCAGAGGCTGGAGATAGAGTTCAATCACCAATGGCTAATGATTCAATCACTTATACATATGTAATGAAACTTCCTTAAAATCACTAAACAATGAGGTTTGAAGAGCTTCTGGGTCCGTGAACATATGGAAGTACTGGGAGAGTGTTGCATCCCAAGAGACCATGGAAGCTCTGTGTCTCTCCCTCCGTATCTTGCCCTATGCATCTCTTCCACTTGGCTGCCCCTAGGTTGCATCCTTTATAATAAACTAGTAATAGTAAAGTACTTTCCCGAGTTCTGTGGGTCTTTCTAGTCAATTATCAAACCTGAGGAGGGTGCTGTGGGAATCCCTGAATGTATAGCTAAATGTGACAAAAGGGCAGGCATTCTGGGCACCCAGTTGCAGCTGGTGTCTGAAGTGGAGGCAGGCTGGTGGGCTTGAGCCCTCATCCAGTGGAAACAACACTTCAATTCAGAATTGAATTGAACTGAATTCCCTGACCCAGTTGGTGTCGGAGAATTGGAGAAATTGATGTTGGAAATTACAACCATGTATTTGGTGTTAGGGTGGGGAAAAAAAAAATCACAGGGGGTAAATGATATATGATTATCCCTGCTCACAAGAAGGGAACCAGGAATTCACATGAAAGAGGATTCTAATTTAACTAAAATGCTATGAATAGTAATAAGTAAAAATCTAAAATTATAAATTTTTATTTCTATTTCAGTTAAAATTTATAAGATATATTTTTGCAAAATTAATTAGTCATATCAAAGATCTTCTATGGACATCTGTTATAGGTTCTTATAGGTTATATATGTGTATAATCTCAAGAAATGCAGTGTTACTGCATCTAAATATTGTATTGGATATGTTAAATTAATAAACCTCTACAGATTTCAAAATACACATTATGCAAACTTTTAAAATGATAAATTACTGCAATAATAAAATGTCACATGCATTATAAAAAAGCATGAATAATTCACGAGAAGAGAAACAATAGGGAAATTAAACTGGGAGGCAGGATATGCCAAAAATTTTCATTTAATTGCATGCATTTCTCTGTAATAGCCAATGAATTCAACAATTGTAACTAATTATCTAATACCAAGTTATTGTCTTGCCTTGTTTTAAGATAATTGATTAAATCACTTCTCAATGCCCCTTTTTTGCCCCATGGGGTTTATTTATAATATCAGCATTTTTTTTTTTTTTTTGAGATAGTATTTGGATAAAGTCATTTCTGGCACCAACTGTCTTTAAAATGAGAAACAAGGGGCGCCTGGGTGGCTCAGTCCGTTAAGCATCTGCCTTTGGCTCAGGTCGTGATCCCAGGGTCCCTGCTCAGCAAGGGAGTCTGCTTCTCCTTCTCTCTGCCCCTCCCTCTCCCCTTGCCCGTGCTAGAGCTCTCTCTCTCTCAAATAAATAAAATCTTCTAAAAAAAAATTAAAATAAAATAAAATGAGAAACAATGTGATGTAAGCAGTGTAAACATTCCAGAACAGAATACTTCTGCATGTTCTAGTTCCCATCTGCAACATCAGACATGAGCAATTACTTTAAGTAGTGAGTCACGCGTAGTGAAATCCTTGGTTTCTTGTAGATTTAGTGTGCTATGAACCAAAAGCTAAGATTCTCTGAAGTAAACTAGTTTTAATTTTACAGCAGTCATTAAAAATTATAATGTCTACAGCCATACTAACAAAAAATAAAAAAAATTAAAAAGAATAGTAAAAACTAGATATTATGCCTAACCACTTCTTACTGAAATGAAGAGAGGGAGAATGCATTAGTTTTCTATTATTCCTGTAACAAATTACCTCAAAGTTAGTGGCTTTAAACAACACAAATACATATTTTTAACAACACATATACGAGGTCAGGAGGTCTCACATGGTTATCACCAGGCAAAAATCAAGGTGTTGCCAGGTCTGTGTTCCTTTCTGGAGTGTCAGGAGGAGCTTCTAGAGACTACACACATTCCCTGGCTCTTGGCTCTCTTACTCGTTTTTCAAAATCATCAATATTGCATCTTTCTGACCCTTCTTTCTCATCTTTCTGATCTCAGGAAAGTGCCTCAGTTTTAGTGTCTAATGTGATTTGATTCGGTTTACTTGGATAAAGGAGAATAATCTCCCTATCTCAAGATCCTTAATCACATCTGTAAGGCACTTTCTATTTTATGTTTGTAAACATTGTCAGTGGTTCATAGACATCAAAACACGGACATCTTGTGTTGGGGGATTACTATGCCTGAGAGAAAGAGAGAAAGAGGGAGGGAAGGTGGGAGGGAAGGAGAAGGAGAAATAGAGAGATGGGAGAGGGGGAAAAAAGAAGGAGGATGAAGGAGAGGAGGAGGAGGAAGAAAAAAAAGAAAAAAAATATTTATTATGGGATTAAACTAAATATTTTGAAAGAAAAGTTCCTACAAGCACATACATACAAAAATCCAGTTCATACATTCATATACAATTTCCTTAGTAATGAAAATGATATATAGTATTCTAGATTAAAACTAAAGACTTTAATCTCTGTTGACAGAAGACACATAAGTACTAACTGGTTACATAGAATTTAGTAGAGAATAA
Source organism: Mirounga leonina (assembly GCF_011800145.1). Lineage (NCBI taxonomy): Eukaryota > Metazoa > Chordata > Mammalia > Carnivora > Phocidae > Mirounga > Mirounga leonina. Next base: position 25,669,510 of record NW_023270316.1, on the reverse strand, counting down.
TGATAAAACATTGGTTTAAAGATTTTTTTAATTCACTTTTATTTTTGGTATTTATATAGTAACAATGTGAAGCTAATGAAGAAATCTAATTTGAATTAAGGTAATAGTTTTTTTTTCCTTTATAAGATTTATATATTTATTTATTTGACAGAGACCGAGAGCACAAGCAAGGCAGAGTAGTAGGTGGAGGGAGAGGGAGAAGCAGGCTCCCTGCCGAGCAAGGAGCCTGATACAGGACTCAATCCCAGGACCCTGGGATCATGACCTGAGCCGAAGGCAGTTGCTTAACCAACTAAGGCACCCAGGGGCCCCAACATAATAGTTTCTATAATAAGAGTTAGAAGGTATTTTTTGATTGGGTGTAGAGTTCTTGGGTGCAATTTCATGTATTTTCAAAGTAAGTAAAAGTACTTGAAATTTTTGGTTAGGACATTGGGGAGGGTGTGTCCTATGGTGAGTGCTGTGAATTGTGCGGGACTGTTGAATCACAGATCTATACCTCTGAAACAAATAATACAATATATGTTAAAAAAAAAAAAAAAGAAGATGGCAGGAGGGGAAGAATGAAGGGGGGGAAATTGGAGGGGTAGACGAACCATGACAGAGGATGGACTCTGAAAAACAAACTGAGGGTTCTAGAGGGGAGGGGGGTGGGAGGATGGGTTAGCCTGGTGATGGGTATTAAAGAGGGCATGTTCTGCATGGAGCACTGCGTGTTATACACAAACAATGAATCATGGAACACTACATCAAAAACTAATGATGTAATGTATGGCGATTAACATAACAATAAAAAGAAAAACAAAACAAAAAGCTTCATTTGCATTTTACTCTACATGTTTCCATAAAAAATAAAGGACCTAAAAGTCACTATTTGAAATGACAGAATTCACATTAAAGTATTTAATATGCTACCTCTTAATTAGTTTTTCTTGAAATCCTATTCAGTGGCCAATGCAATCTGTAAGGAACCTAAAATAGTTAAGACATTATTTGTTAAAAACATGAAACACTTTTGTACCAATCATTTTAGTAATATTTTCTTGAGACACACATATACAATTGATAGTTTTTGAAATACTTTTTTCTAGACATTTAATGCACATAGTCATTCAATTAAAATAACTTATTTTACTTTGAGTTTCTTACAACACTTAAAAAGATGAATAGTTGGTTAATTGTAAACTGAAATCAAAGCATAGTAAAAATATTTTTCAAGAGACTCCTTAGGTGAAAAGTGGATAAATGATTTATTACCTACATTGGACAGCATGATTATTATCCTTCACAATTACCTAAGACAGACTTTGGTACAGAGCAGGCAATTAGTAAGTAATTTTGGAATAAATGTAAAATTTAGGATAAAAGTAGAATACTTCTCCAGCTTACCTGCCGGAATCTATCCTAAATTTTCTAACATATTTTCCCTTTACCAAAGGTATTTCTGCCATAATACCGATCACTAAAGTTCTGTATTTCTCTGCATGTTTTTAAATCAAGGTTTACAGAAATAATTACAAATATTGGTAATTTATTTTTTATCAATTTATAATTCTTACGTCTAACCTGTTTCTGAATTATTGAAATAAAATTCTTAAATATATTCTTCTCTCTTCACTACCACTATTAGATAGACGTTCCTGCATTATTTATTGAGAATATTTGGCCATTGGCAGTCTTGTATTACTATCTGCTCTACCACCTAAATTTCCTATCATCATTACCATTTTTAAGCTGAACAGGCATTTCTTCATTGCTTGAATGATAACTCCTTTGCCAAATATTCTTTATTTCTTGACTTCATCTCAGTCTTATGCAAAATGAGGAGCTTATTCCTGTCAAAGTTCTAGAGCAAGAATTGCAAACTCAAATATTTGGTTAGTTATCTATATCATTAAAAAGAAGAAACCTTGCCTTACTCTGACTTGTAAGACTATGTAGGACATTCTGTTTATCTTTCAAATAGAATAATTTGCTTTAATTATTTCTTAGAAATACCTCCAGCAAGGTTCTCCTGCTATCCACAGCAAGTGTAGAGCTCAACTTCCCAGCCAGATAGAATGTCTGTGGATAGATCTTGCTTTCCGTGAACAGTGCTTGAGGTGTTTGGTTCAGAGGCACACTGATTGCTAAGTTGATACTCTTAGCTTTTAAATCTCTCTTTGAATGAGCTTTCCATAATATATATTTTTTTCTTTTTCAGGCTTAATGGAACGCAATTGGGTTTTTTTTTTTTTCCTTCTCTCCTGTTAACTTCCCTGATATATTTTCATTAAATATATTTACTTTTATTTCAGCTATACCTTGATTTGTATTTTTCTGATTAACTAGCTCTAGCTAACAATAGAATATTTTCTACTTTGCTCCCCACACATCTAGTGACACACAAAATAGATCATATCAGAAATATTGATATGAAATATATCACAAAATATACAAAAAAGAAACTTGTCTTCCATATCTTCTATTGGGCTCTTACTGAAATGTTCAATGAAACATAATTTTAATTCTCAACATATGATTTTTGCTATTTTCATGTGAAGTGAACAAAATAATGTTTCTTAACATCCCCTCTCAAAAGAACTAGCACATGGAATCATCATAGAAATAGTTTGAGTCATGCTTAAGAAATATGTAATTTTTAATGTTTAAAAGATACATAATCTCTAAGAGATGAATGAAGAAATCTCCTTCAGGACATGTGAAACACTTAGTTCAGTGTCTGTGCCTTAGTGAATTCTTAATAAACTTTAGTTCTCTCCTTATGTATGTCTCTAGGATTGAGCTCCTATTCAGCAACAGGAGAGAACCAATATCCTTTAACCAGTATCCTGCAAATTGCCATCGCTTTTGTGCCATCATCTCTCCTTTTTTGAACAGCTGGCTACTATCTCTGTCACCTCTATACCCTGAAACGAATTTCTAGTTGCATAGCTATTCACACATCTGAAAATACAGAACTACAAATGCATATGGTATACTATAGAGAATTTTTGCTTTGGAAATAGACCTAAGTTTTTAAGCCACATTTCATCACATAAAAAATATGTGATTTAAAACCTATTTCTTCTCATTTAATAATGTAGGAACTAATATAGGAAAAAGGAAAAAAAATACATCGTTCTGATAATCAGGAGTTATGTGACCCTGAGTAATTATTTAACATTGTCAAATACTTAGTTTTCTTATTTATAAAGTAGAAATAAAAGTACATATCTAATAAAACTTCTAGGAGTATGTTTTTATGTTTGTGTATATGCGTGACCCATATGCATGATACATTTTTGTATCATGATACATTACCTCAGCAAATGATACCTTCCCTCTGCAATTGGAAGAAGAATTTAAATATATCACAATCTATTTTGCTACTAGGGTAACCACATTTATGATATATAATATTTGATGAAATAAAAGAATATATGCAAGTATGTAACAGGGTGTAGAGCAGGTATTTTCTTTTTTTTTTTTTTTTAAGATTTTATTTATTTATTTGACAGAGAGAGACACAGCGAGAGAGGGAACACAAGCAGGGGGAGTGGGAGAGGGAGAAGCAGGCTTCCCGCGGAGCAGGGAGCCCGATGCGGGGCTCGATCCCAGGACCCTGGGATCATGACCCGAGCTGAAGGCAGTCGCTTAACCAACTGAGCCACCCAGGTGCCCGTAGAGCAGGTATTTTCAATGACCCTATAAAGTCAGGTAGGATAAAGCCTCAATGCCAAGGACAATAAATAAAAAACACCCTCGTAGGGGCGCCTGGGTGGCTCAGTTGGTTAAGTGACTGCCTTCGGCTCAGGTCATGATCCTGGAGTCCCGGGATCGAGCCCCACATCGGGCTCCCTGCTCAGCAGGGAGTCTGCTTCTCCCTCTGACCCTCCTCCCTCTCATGCTCTCTGTCTCTCATTCTCTCTGTCTCAAATAAATAAATAAAATCTTTAAAAAAAAAAAAAACACCCTCGTAGTTTCAATATTGATGCAAGTAGCACCCTTAGATTCCTTAGTATATGACTGGTCACACAACTGTTTGATTAGAAATATCTATTATTCATCTCCAATTGCATATAAACAGCCTAAAAATTTATATGAAAGAATATTTTAAAGGAAAATTATGGAACTGAGAATGCTGCATCAGTGTCTTCATTTTCTGTGGGGCGCTCCTCCTCCTCCTCCCCAAAGTCAAAGTATCCTTGTCTTGTGTCCCCAGGAGTTCAAGGCATAGAAGTATTTTCTTTACTCTTGCCTTAATAGTCTTAAGATATGACACTTAGAACCTCTCTTCTATGCAAAAGGACCTCTAACATCACACAAACAAGACAAAAAAGTTTTAAAGATATTAATAATATTTTCACAGAATGCCCTATCAGCTCAATGAATAGAATAATTGTCTCAGAGAAAACTGCAGATATAGCTTTTGACTTCTGAAGTAAAGTATAATACAGGAAGCTCGTGACATTTTTTAAGGTATTCTAACATCTTGAACTAAAAGATATAGAGACAGTATAATATAAAAAGAAGGCTTTGGACCTGCCACATACTATGAACAGAAGCAGACCAAATAGTCTCCTCTGCAAGCCTAGGCTACTTCTTATGGAAAAATAAAAGATGATTCATAAGGAAGAAACAAGACCCAGAGGGTCAAGCCAAGAACTGAAGGGACTCTTTCTCTGGTGGAAGGAGTAAGCCCTAACCAAGGAATGGACAACACATGTCCAGCTGGATTTCAGCTTTACACTCCACCAATGACTGCTATTTGCCTAACATCCCCTAGTCCAGTGCCTCTTTAATAATCTATTACAATTTTCCTATGACTGACTCACCATTATGTGCTGGGTATGTGAAAGATAGATTTCTTTAGTTCTTTAGTCTCTTTAGTTCACAAGTTTTAGATTGACAGAAACCATATAATATAGAAGATCCACACTTAGGCTTGATTTAGATGTGATTTCTTGAAGTAGAAGATGATATACTAAGAGGAGACTTTGTAGGCATGGAGAGGCTGAAACTATGAAGAATCTGTCACCTGCCAGCCGGCTATGTCAGATTAGAAATAACCACAAATTTTCTAACTTTCCTCCCATTGGGATGTTTATCTAATTCTACCTTCTTTCCAGCTGTGCTGGCCTGTGCCTTATTTTACCGTTGAGTGTGGAAGAAGTGATATTATGAGAGTTTCTAGCTTAGTTTTCAGGAAAAATCCCAACTCCTGCATTAGTTTATTTTTGGAGAACTCAGTTGCCATCTAAGAATCCCAACTGCCCACCTGGAAAGGCCACACTGAGAAACTCAGAGACTCCGTGGAGGGGGAGAAGGGTCTGGACATTCCCAGCCTTCCAGCTATTCTGGCAAAGTTACATACGTGTGAGTGGAGCCATCACGAACACCCCAGGCCAGCTTGGCTTTCAGCTGAACATCACCAGTTTACACCAGTCAACACCAAATAAAGCTGAAAAATTGTCCAGCTGAGTCTTGCCTGGAATACAACCCTGCCCTATTTACTGACCCACAGAATTGTGAGATATAATCAAATGTTTGTTGTTTTAAGACACTGGATTTTGAGGAAGTTTGCTTTGCAATAATATAAAATTGAATAACTGCTAAATATTTTAAGATAATATAGCACCAAATATAGTAAGTATAGTACTTAAGTACAGTAAGTATACTGTAGTATCATCATATAGGCACTCAATAAATGTTTTTGAATTAATGTAATTTAATCTTTGTAACATTATCTTTAATGGGGTGCCTGGGTGGCTCAGTTGGTTAAGCGACTGCCTTCGGCTCAGGTCATGATCCTGGAGTCCCGGGATCAAGTCCCACGTCGGGCTCCCTGCTCAGCAGGGAGTCTGCCTCTCTCTCTGACCCTCCCCCCTCTCATGCTCTCTATCTCATTCTCTCTCTCAAATAAATAAATAAAATCTTTTAAAAAAAGGGCGCCTAGGTGGCTCAGATGGTTAAGCATCTGCCTTCGGCTCAGGTCATGATCCCAGGGTCCTGGGATCGAGTCCCACATCGGGCTCCCCGCTCAGCGGGGAGCCTGCTTCTCCCTCTGAGCCTCTCCCCTCTCATGCTGTTTCTCTCTCGCTCACTCTCTAAAAAATAAATAAAAAATCTTAAAATCTTTAAAACAAAAAAACAAAAAAACAAAAAAACAAAAAAAAAACATTATCTTTAATGTATGCTTGAAGAATTTGAAGCTCTGAGACAATGGTTCAGCAAACTATAGCCTCTTTGCCACTGTGGACTGCAAAAACTAAGACATTTACTATATTGTCTTTTACATAAAAAGTGTGCTAACACCCAAGTCTGAGAGATTAACTGGACCAGAACTATGTCCTGGCATATTATATTAAAAGGCAGAATCTTGGTCTTTCCATCCCTATTCACTTTTTCTGCACTAAAATAATTTCTCTCAAGTATGAAATGAACAGTTAAATCCAGTTTAATTATATGACAACTTACCAGAGGATCTGGGGTATAAACTTCCTAAAGCTTAACCTCACTACTCAGAAAACAGTCAGTGCAATATTCATTAGTAACAATAGGACTTAATTTTAGGCCTTTGAAAAAGAGGATTATATAGAGTAAGAATCTAAGAAACTAAAAACATAAAGTATCAAGAAAGGTCATTGTAGTTGAATTCATTACAAGTGTAAAAACAAAAACATTCTTTATGAGTCTAAAAATTGTTTCTTATAGATTTTATGACTTTGTAAGAAGTTACAAGTCATCTATATTGCAGTGTCATGGGAATTACAATAAGAGTGAATTTTTAAAAGCCCAAACCATTGTATATGGACCAAATTATAAAAATGTACCGTTTTCCATAGTTACTGTACAAAATTATTAAAATAAAACATATAGCACTTAAACACTCTTCTACAGCTCATTATTTATAGCCTAATAATTAGCACTATTACATTGAATTATTTCCCAATTCTCCCCTGTTCTGTCCTCAGATGCTAAATCAGATGTCCCACCTCTAACAGCCAAAATAGATCACTTCATAATCACTCCTTATAAACTGCTTCTATGGTTAGTTATATTGGCAATTTAGAATTTTGTCTCACCCTGCCAGGATTATCCCCACTGATCTGTAAATATATATTTTATAGATAAATAGATATCTCACATATATGTATATATATATATGAATATATTTATCATGGAACCTATTAATTGTTTCTCTATTCTTTCTCTCTGTATCGAAACACTTAGAAGCATACATCTATTTTAAGAACAGCAGATGATCCTCCATGATATGGAAGGGACTCATCCAATCAGTTGAAGGTCTTAAGAGCAAAAACTGAGGTTTCCTGTAGAAGAAAGGAATTCTGCCTCAAGACTAACATAGGAATCCTGTCTGAATTTCCAGTCTTCTGCCTTGCCCTATAAATTTCAGACAATCATGTGAGTCAACTCCTCAAAATAAATCTCTTATATATGTGTGTGTGTGTACGTGTGTGTATATATATATATATATATGACTGTGAATATTAATGATTATAAAGATTAATCACATCTATAAAATACCTTCACAGCAATATCTAGACAAGCATTTGACCAAACAACTAGGCACCATGGGCTAGCCACATTGACACATAAAATTAACCATGATGGTAATCAAGATTTATTTTATTTACCAACCTCTTTAAGAAAAGGTACCTGACTACAACCCTATGGAAAGTGAAGTTCCCTGTATTTTGTGCCTCAGAGCTGTATTAAGACTCACTTTATGTCCTTATTATCTGCATTCTACAGTGACACCAACTTTTTCATAGTAAGTTCTTAATATTGTCATTTTTATATCTCCAGTGCATAACCTAAGGCCAGACACTACTTAATCCACAAATATCCATTGAATGAATGACACAATTTTTAAGGCATGATATGTTGGTACTGAAAGTATGTTAGGTTTTTTTTTTTAATATACATGGAATCATAAAAGAACAAAATTATACAGAATTTAAATAGGAAAAATGCTTTGAAAGATTAATATTAAGCATAATTTCCAAGTGGAATATTTATAATATTCAATATTGAAATTTCCAAGATTTAAGAGCCACCCTGCATATGTGTATGACATGTCACTCATTACTGTATTGCTTACTGTAAGCATCTTCTAGTTGTAATTTATATGACAGTGGCAGATTCTACCACATCAGTACAAACAGATGGTAATTACAAAATGAATGAAGCAGATTGTTACTACACCACCATGTAAATTACACATATCTATTATCTCACAAAATTAATTATCTAATGACTCTGATGAATTGTATCCACACTTGCAATTAAGATGTCTGAATCAACATTTTAGAACAAAAAGGGTCATACAGTTGGAAATACTTGATTAGTAAGACATTATCTCATTTCAGTGGTGCCAGATAAAAAATATTAACCATAAGCGAGCTGATAAGAGAAATCTAGACAAACCTTACACAGGTCAAAAACAGAGTAACCACAAATTTTCTACTTTTATAAGTCAGAATAAAAAGTGGTCATTTTGTCATTGTTTGTAAGTGTATAAAGTGTATGATTCTTACACCAACTTGTTATAATGGTATAATTCATAAAATCAAGTTATTTATAATTTTGCTTTAACTCTTAAGGAAAAACATGCATGTATTTTTTCAAATATCACCAGATTTTATTCCATATCATTCATAAATGTTAAAAATCAGATGAGTAAGTTAAACTCCTTTGAATTTTATGTTTCATTACCCTCTTTATTACTATACTTAAAGTGATATAAAAATGTTTTCATGTTAAAATCAAATCTTTGTATATCTTGTGATTTTTTTCAGTTGGACATACTCAGCATGAATTCACTTTCAAAAATAAAAATTTACAAAAGGTGGGATATATACAAATATATGTGATTTGGATGTAGGAAAGCATATGGATTAGTAATGCATTTGTATTATACCAAAGTTTCATAGTTCTTTATATCACATTCACTGTTCATCTTTTAATAGCTCTGTTCTTTTCCTGTGATGTTCTTAGTGAGTAAGAAATAAACAATGGGCGGGGTGTAATTTAGTGGAACGTATGTCTGTTTATTGATACAAGTGAGACAGTTTCAAACTACTAGGATCAGCCTCTGTTCCTATTTCTATGCACAATTGTATATTACCACATTTAGCTACATATTAAAACCTGGAACATTTAATTTTTGCTTTTTAGGTATACTTTTTTAATGCATGAGGTTTTTTTAAAAAATTCCATAATAATTACACTGTGTTTTTATATTAAGTATTCCCCCAAAATCTAGCAACAAGTTTAATACAAGAAGAGAACAAATATTTTCTCAAATAAATACCTTTTAAATTAATGTCAAGCAAACTGGAATCTAGACATTTGCTTACAGAATATCAATGATCCAAAATGACTGATCAGGTAATATTACTGAATTTCTAGTACTTCAATTTTTGAAAAAGAGAATATGTCTTAATTGTTAGAAATCTTATATATTTGGAAGCATAGAACCCTTGATCTCAATATCCCTTTATTTTAACATTTGTGAAAACACAGCTCTCTGGGAGTACATGCAGCTTTAAAATTGAACTAACAAACCCTATCTTCAAATAGGTGATAACCGTGCCTTTTAAAATGGCATAGTCATTAGTTTCAAAGCTCTGTAGAACATGAGGGATTTGATCACAGTACTAAACTTTTCATCTCATCTCATACAAGGATATCCATTTGAAGTATAGATGTTAATTCAGGATAGTAAAGCAACATCTTCACCCATAGTTAAGGAAAACTTTTAGTTACATCAACAATTCTTGTCAGTTTCTAAAGGCAAATTTCTCTATTATTTTGTATTATCTATTTATATAACAATAAAGCTAAAACTCTTTCTTATTGAAACACTTTAGCAAGAAAAGTCAAGGGTAAAATGCAGCTTCAACAAGAAGAATAAAGGAAGCAACCATAATTTGGGGTCTGAAAGTAATTTGTGGCTGAAAACAGGAAATACATAGACCCTTAAAAAGTATCATCAGAGACGCCTGGGTGGCTCAGTTGGTTAAGCTTCCAAATCTTGATTTCAGCTCCTGTCATGATTTCAGGGTTGTGGAATTGAGCCCTACGTCAGGCTCCTCACTGAGGGTGAAGCCTGCTTGGGATTCTCTCTCTCTCTCTCTCTCTCTCAAAAAAAAAGTGCCTATCAGACAATACAAAGAAAAATTAGGAATCTAAGAAAACAGAATCAAGTTTGTTTTAGCAATATCAGGAATCAGGCAAATCTAGCCAGTAAGTTAGAGCATTATCCTTCAGGCATATAGGCTGAAGAAGAATAAAGTCTATAAATCAAATTCAATTCACCTCTCAGAGGAGATGAACTGAAGGTCCTAAATACCTAAATGTTTCTGCCATGGCCCTCTCCTTCTTCACCTTTCAGTAGCTTTTAGAATAATCCCTGGATATTCAGACCACTTGTTTTCCATAAGACTCACTTCCTATGAACACTATAATTACATATAATGCACATAGGGAAATGACCTCCCGTACTCTCTTACTCTCTTCCTATCAATATTTTGATAATGTTTTGGGTTTTCAGATAAAGAGAAAAAATGAAATTGTTTGAATAAAGCAGCGTGTTCAGGTGTTTTACTGTGACTAAGCTAGAATTTGTATGTTTTATTTGGCATCTTTCTTTCAAAATAGCTATCTCTGTAAAGAGAAGGATTAATATTTTTTAAGTATATATTAAATAATTTTAAAATATACAAACTTTACCTACAATGAGACATTTTAATAGATATGGGAATATATTGGATATATTAAAATTTTGAAAATATAAAATAAATGTGCATTTAATTAAAAACAGTGTTGGGTTATTAAAAGAGTGCTATGGCAAAAACTAGGTGATTGTTCATCAATAATAATAACCTCATCTTCCTTGGAACACTACTAGATTATATTTTCCAGCCCACTTGCATCAGTGGGGAGTCACATGCCTAGTTTTCACCAGGGGAATATGAGTAGAAATGATATATGTCCCCTCCAGCTTGAAGTGGTTAACAGTGTATGTGTCTTCTGCATGGACACTGTCTTTCTTGCTGCCAACCAGATGATGCAGATGACACATCCCAAATACCTGACCTTTTTTTTTTTGTCCCTAAAATATAGTTTGGAGCAAAGATCCTCACTTCCTTTCCCACTTGCCCCACCTAGAATGTGATTTGAGGGAAAAATAAATTTCATTCTGTAAAAGCCCTTGAGATTTTGCATTTGTTACTACATTTACCTTAACTCAATAATATGATAAATCAAATTTGGGTGTTGCCAAACAAACATACCCAAAATATATGCCATTCATTTGGTAGTTGTTTAATAGTTGGAGAGGAGGCTGACATCAGAGGCTAGAAAGAAGCAGATACGTGTTATTGAGGAGGCTCACAGAGAAGCAAGTTCCAACACACTTGCTTATTGTGCTGCTAGCAATGCTTTTTCAAGCTGGTGAGAAAGCCTGAGATAGCCTGCTAGCTGGATGATGAGACATATTTAGCCATTGTTCCAGTTGACACAGAGTTAATCACAAGATACATCAATCAAGTTTTTCTCTTATTTCAATAAACCTGGTTAAGCCCTAGAAAGTTGAGTGAAAACACTTGAGGCCATTTAGACACAGCTGAACCTGCCCAAATAAGCAAAATCTGCCCAGTCAAGCCATAGCACTGTAAGAATTAATACACAATTCTTGTTTTAAGCCAGTATATTTTAAGACGATTGCCATGAAGCAAGATCAAATTGGCACAAAACTGAATATGAAGAAAGGGTTCTGCCTTACAAGAACTGAAACCACTTGGCATCGGCCCAACCACACCATGGCTGGAAATGTGGCAAGGAAACAGCAAAGGTCAGGAAGATGATGCCAAACATTTTAATAGTGATGAAAAAACAGTGAAAAACATATTTGGAGAAACTACAGCTGTTAGAGTAGTGAAGAAACAGTTAGCAAAGTTGTTGTCTGCAGTAATGTGGGAGATAGAAAATATATTTAATGGAGTTGAGCACTGACTAATGTCATCAGGCAAGATGTTGTAAATGTCAGTTGGATGGCCCTAGTAATCTGTGATACGGGAAGATGGAGATGACCTAAGGAAGAAATTATTTGGTTTGCAAGCAGGATTTAGAGGAAATAGGGAAAACCCAGGTATTGCTGAATAATCATCTTCAGTCTTCTCTATTGATGAAGATTCACAAACTGAAATGAGTTCTTGCATTAAAAATCAAATCAAGGGGGCACCTGGGTGTCTCAGTCGTTAAGCATCTGCCTTCGACTCAGGTCATGATCCCAGGGTCCTGGGATCAAGCCCTGCATCGGGCTCCCTGCTCCACAGGAGGCCTGCTTCTCCTCTCCCACTCCCCCTGCTTGTGTTCCCTCTCACGCTGTGTCTCTCTCTGTCAAATAAATAAATAAAATCTTTAAAAAAATCAAATCAAGGTTTTAGCTCATTAAGAATGGGCTAAAGATATTATGAATCCTCATTAAGACCTGTGAAAGATTTAAAGAAATACCTGGTAGATAGACATTCACAGCTTGACGCAAAGGGCTTCTGAGAATTCTAAAGGTGTTGTCAGCATCCTGGCATATAGATCTAAGTAAAGAGATATATTATGGATGTGGCCTTTGGCACATGGAGTGGACCCACATCGGATGTTTGAGAAACCCATAAATTTTAAATGAAGTTGTACAGGCAAAAGCACTACCCACTTAGGGCAAAAAAAAAAAAAAAAAAAAAATGAGAAGACAAATAAAAATTAAAAACAAAAACAAACAAAAAACATTGGGCTTCCAACTTTCTGCTGTTGAGAACCAGGCTGAGAAATCAAATATGGACAGTTTCTTACAAGAAAGGAATTTTTTCTTAGCGGAAAGAACCTGGATCAAAGAAAATTTAGACAAGTATAATGATGAACTTGGGAACTGCTCTCATGGAACAAAACTAAGTGCTCATCAATGAATATTTTAACTCCCAAGAGGAGGAAAACCTAGCAACAGTTAATTGCTTGCCTAAAATTCAGAAATACCGTGGACCAGTGATTTTCATGTTCTTTCAAACCTTTTTGAAGGGCATCATTATTGCAATTGTCCTATTCCTATTTCAATGTTGTATGTTGTATAACTTTGTGGGGTGAATGACTTGACAATGTAGTTCACCGTTATCTGTCAAGATTCATCTTGACACAATTTGCCAAGATCACCAAGCTCATCGAGACAGTTTACTTCCTATGTGGACACTGCTGCAAAATTTCCAGGCTTCTTATGCAGCAAAGTTATTTCAAGATTCCTCTAGTTGGAAAGAAATTTAGCTTTTATTTTAATGGTCTGAAGAAAGAGAATTTGGGTCAATGGCTAGAAATAATGGTTCAGTCCCTTTTGGTTTAAACTAATAAATGACACTTTAATATGTGTAACTTTCCAAAAATGAATGGTGGTATATCATCATGTAACAAGTTCTTCATTCCTGAAAGTATTCAAGCAGAGACAGGATCATATCCTCAGAGGTGTATGTGACACAGAGAGAATTGGATGAAATACAGAATGAAAAATAGAGTTCATCTTGACTCCTAAGCATGATTCATTGAGAGTGGCAGCCTGGAGGTCTGTTGAGAAGCATCAAGAAGCCAAATCCATAATGTTCTCAGTGAAAGTGCCAGGATTAATAACTAATAATGTTCTTGAGAAGAGTAGTAGTGAGTGGACAACACATTTAAAAGACCTTTAGATCTAATTTAAATTCTATAATTGTAGTAAATAATCTCTTTTATATGGCCTCAAAATATTCAAAATGCTGATCCTTCATAGGACGAATCATTACAAGTTATTTGTAATATTATGGCTCATTAAATAGGCTGTCATTTAAAAAGAGCAATAGACCTGAACAAATGCCCCGAAGAGCTGCTAGGAGTTATGGCAAAACCAAGTGAACTTTCTTGTTGACTCTTTAAATTGATCTAAATGCTATATTACATAACTGTGGTTATTGCATCAAGATGAACCCATAGAGATTATATTTAAAGCATGCAATGTTGCATTTTCCTTTGAAACAAGCAATGATAGTTTTAGTTCTAAATTCACAACATACTTAGATATGTAAGTATCTGAACTGGAAGTGTTATTTTAGAAGTGCTTCATTGCAATGTACAAATGTGTTTGACTTTCTCTCTTAAGTAGTAAATTTCATTTGGAATAAGGAGCTTTTCAGACAAAGTAAAACTTGCTAATAGTAATGTTCTTCAAGCAATAAATACCCTAGGGACTTCCTTAGTGAAAAGGCTGCTGAAAAAAATCTATTGACTTTCAAGAGAACTTGGTAATTAACCTACTGGCAGTTTCCTCCAGGCTGTTCTGTTAGTCTCAGCACAATGGTAACTTAATTCTACAAACAGAAATTAAATAGGCTTTGGACCAAGATCCTTTGAAATAATAAACTTAATATTCCACTTTTACTAAATGTACCTATTAGGACAGACATGAAATGAGATTTCATTCTCTGCCTTTATATCTCATAGTAGATTTGATGGCTGAAAAAATCAGAGGAGAAAATGATTTCCTTTTACATATTGAAAGTAGTTATAAGAATAAGAATTATTGAAAGGAAGACGTAAATGATTTTATGGGCTTCCCTTAATATTTAATATACTATAAATACCGTAGTATTTATTTAATAGCATTAACTTGAAAACCAGATTACTATACACTATATAGTATGAACAAAATTATAAAACACATAGTGTAGATACTATTCAGGGTGTTAATTAAGACATTATTCTGAGAAAGGTATTGGACTAAGAATAATCAACATTAATCCTCAAATTAATCCTATGAGATAAAATCATTATTATTATTTCAATTATGCAAATAAAATGAAGCACAGAGCATTTGAGTAAACTTCCCAGCATGACAACTGAAGTAGAGAAAGAGACTGAGAGTGAAGTCCAGGCAGGCTAACTCCAGAACCTATTACTCTCTACTGTAGACTGTTTATACTTGAGAAGCTGTATAGCATTATAGTTCTTTGGAAGACTTCCTTACTTTCTGGCACTGAGAGATTTTTCCAGGTTCATCTTGTACATTCCCTGACCCCATCCTAGAATAAGTCACATCTCTAAAAAACCCCAATTCCTTTTATTGAAGAATGGTATTAGAAACTAAGATAAAGGTGCTAGATGTGCTTATCTTACTGATACTGGGGTGTTTTTGCTGCTAGGGCTTCTCATCTCAAAGAGGAAGCAAGGAAATATGTACATAATAACCTGTGGATACACACATATCTATAAGTATTTCTATATGCAACAATTTATACTTTTATTAGGTAGCCAAGAGTTCTTACAACTGTTTCCAGTTCTTACACCTGTTACAAACTGTTTCCACTTTCCTCAACTTGCTTATCTGTAAACTATTCCAAGAGCCCCAAGTTTGGAAACTGCTATACATAAACTTAACTGTTCAATTTCAGTGTTAATTTATAGCATTACCAGCATTGTTAACATATAAGAAGATTTATAAATTTAACAGGTTTTTTTTTTTTTCTTTTAGTCTTACAAACTCCATACCTTTCCAAAGTTACTTATTAGGTCATTACTTTTCTCCCAGCCACATCAGGGAGATAGTGTCATTTTTAATGCAATTAGATTGTGGCATAACATTCTGGGATCCCAGTATCACCTGGATAATTTTATTTGTATACATTAAGATCAACTCTTTGTGCCTTAAAGCTCTGTAGATTTTGATAAATACATACTCTTATGTATCCAAACTTGTGGCATCATTCAGAGTAGTTTTACCACTCTATAATATTCCATGTCTCACCAATTTACCTCCCCTTTCTTCCATGAAAAATACTGATCTTTGTAACATCTCTGTAGTATTGCCTTTCCAGAATGTCCTATAATTGGACATACTATGTGCAGTCTTTTTAGACTGCTTTCAGTTAACAATATGTATTTAATACATATTTTTGTGTGTATGTATGTGTAGCTTGATAGTTCATTTCTTCTTATTACTAAATAATATTACATTGTATGAAACAGCCAGACTGAAGGTTAATGCTTCAATGTATGAATCTGGGGGAGAGACATTCAATCCATAATATTCTGCCCCTGGTGCTCCCAAACTCATGTTCTTCTCACATGCAAAATACATTAATTCCATCTCAGTATCCCCAAAAGTCTTAACTCACTCTGGCATCAACTATGAGGTCTAAAGCTCAAAATCTCCCCTAAAAAATCACCTAAATCACAGATGGGTGAGACTTAGGGTACAATTCATCATGAGGCAAAATTCCTCTTCGGCTGTGAACCCATGAAACCAGACAAGTTATGTGCTTTCAAAATACAATGATGGGGCAGGCATAGAATAAATACTCTCTTTCCAAATGGGAGAAATTGGGAGATGAAAGTGATGAAGGGTTTCAAGCAAGTCTAGAATCTAGCAAGGCAAATTCCATTAGCTCTTAAGGGTTAAGAATAATCTTCTTGGTTTGATGTCTCACCTTCCATACCCACTAGAGATTCTCGCCCAGGAGTTACTGTTTCAGATAAGCATATTTTAGCTGTGACTCTCTGGATTCATCTGTGTCTCTGGATTTTGTGGTAGTGGTTGACTCTGAGACCTCACTCCTCAGATGGGTCCAAGGAAAATCACTAATTTTCAGTTCAACATCTTTTTCTTGTTATTGTAAGAATGTGAGTGACCATTTCCAACCTCTTTACATGTCATGGGTGACATCTGAGTCAAACGCTTTTTTTTAATTTAGAAAAAAATGAAAATAAAATAAAATTAATTTTAATTGTATATTTTCTGTTTCCATGGATGAGAAGTATTAATATTTATCAAATGTTAGGCAAGTTGAAGTGTAGAGAGTGTAAAGATCCTGTGATTACATAGTCACAAATCTTACTAATGTCTTTCTTCATTCCACTACATCAGTAATTCTTAAGTTTCCATGAATGTAAACCTCCTATATATGTTTTAAAATACATACACACATCCTCCTTGTGTACTTGACTAACTCATTGTCCTCAGTTTTATTCAACAGTAATTGAATAGATGAAGACTTGACTTCTACTTGGGAAATGATACTGAATCCTATTTTTCCACGTCTCATTCTCAGACCACATATAATCTATTAAAACAGTGTTGTTTTTTAAATGGAATAAGCCAAGACTAAATAGTTGTGCTTTTCAAAAGCAAGATCTCTCTCTCTTTCTCTCTTATCTATCTAGGTATCTATGTATCTATGTATCTATCTATCTATTTCTATATCTAGCAGTCTATCTCCATTTATTGGCTGCAACTCTGAATACTTAAGACTATGATGATATAATGATCAGATACGTAGATATATTACAGCTTACAAAACTCCCCTCCTCCCACTTTGGAGCAGAATAATTTTTATTTTCTGAAAAAAAAAAAAAAAAAAACCTTCATTTCCACTAACATAGTTTAAAATTTTTACCACCAACCCTCCAAACCTAGCACAGGCAGACTAGTATAAGATGTTTGGAATATTCTATATGAAAAAAAAATTAGAAAGAACATTGATTCATTAATGAAATAACACGAGGAAATAACCAACGAATGTTAGGAACTCCAGATAAAAACATAATAGGAAAAGAGATTTTAAGAAAATGATCTATCTCATTTGACCTCTCACTCCAAGCCATTCAAAATATTAAATCATTTTCTTTAAAATGCTTTACAATATATGATGACAGCTGACAAATTTACCAACTATTTAGATATTTTAATTTGTTTCAAGATCTTACATGTAGTAAAATTAAATAATGAAACATAATTCAGAACTTTATACATACTGTACCCAGTTACAGGAACACAGTCACTGTACAGTTATTTCAGTATAAAACATTAGCTAAGGGACACCTGGGTGGCTCAGTTGGTTAAGCGTCTGCCTTCAGCTCACATCATGATCCCAGGGTCCTGGGATCGAGTCCTGCATTGGGTTCCTTGCTCGGCCAGGAGCCTGCTTCTCCCTCTCCCTCTGCTTGCTATTCCCCCTGCTTGTGCTCTTTCTCTCTCTATCTGACAAATAAATAAATAAAATCTTTAAAAAACAAAAACAAAAAAACATTAGCTGATTCTGTAAATGGAGAAGGGAACTTTTTCTAGTTTCTTCTAAGATTTTGGGATAAATAATTTGGCAAAAGTGAAGGAAAGTCAGGAAAAAAAGATGTAAGATGTGATTTAAATCAAATTTTAGAAAGTGGATAAATTTATGAGATTAGTGAGAATGCATGTCCCCTTGAGTCTTTAATTTGTTCCCTATTTCTTCTGTTAGATTTGCAAAGGCATAATTTATTCCAGTGAGTGACAGTGTTTGTTTAAAGTTCTGGTTCAGGTGAGAGGAAGATGGCATGGAGGCTCTTCTCTAATTTTTATGTCTTTAAGAATTTAAGTTCATCATTGTTTTCCTCATGATATTAATCAGATATTCAAATCACATTATCCCACACACCACTTTTAAAAATACAGTTCAAATATTTGGATAAAGTATTTACTTAAAATAGATTTGGGTTCCATATGGATTTTAAGGAGTTAGATACAGCTAAGATTTACAGAAGCTCTTCCTGGAACATATGTGGTAAAGCATAAAAAGTAATCCACTCTGAGATTGAAAAGTCCCCGAGAATTAAATGAGATTGCAGTTGAAAAAAAGCTCTTACTTTTCTTCTCTTCCACTTTGATACCACTCCTGTTCCTGTGTTCCTTTTTACAAATATGTGTGAAAATTGTATGTAACAGTAACAGTAGGAAATTGGCATTTCAGAGTAATAAGAAGACAAAAGTATTGTAGTCACACTGTTATTTTTTTCAGTCTTTTCAGCAGAGTTCTGTTTTCAGTCATAACTGGAATATAAGTATGTTTGAGTGAAGATATTATCCTCCTTTTCAGTGCCTCTTTCATTCTCCCATGACTTGACATTCATCTTTGGATACCACAGACTCAGTATATACCACATTAAAGATGACATTTTGCACTGTCAGACATTTCCACAGGTCTCAGAGTCAAAAATGAGTTTATTTACTGGGTTTCTTTTTTTTTCTTTCTTTCTTTCTTTCTTTCTTTCTTTCTTTCTTTCTTTCTTTCTTCCTTTCTTTCTTTCTTCCTTTCTTTCTCTCTCTCTCTCTCTCTCTTTCTTTCTTTCTTTCTTTCTTTCTTTCTTTCTTTCTTGCTCTTTTTTGATGGCTTCAATATAGGTATTACAAGTCTATGTATATAGCATATTTACACACAGGCTGTGCAATTTCATTTACATTCTTATTGAGTTCAGAAAGAAAATGCCAGGTATGCACCAAAATGTACTTAGAGCTCTCTATTTTACTGTCAGCACAAAGACTTATAAGCATATCTCCTCACAAATATGCACATGCATAACTCCATGCAGGGCAGTAAGTTAGGTATTAGAAATGCTTAAAGCAGTCTTTGTGCAATATGATTTTCCCCTCTAGTATTCTTTCATTTTCCTACATGCAGGATATCCAAAAACAAAAGAAGTGATTTTCACAAAGGGATACTGAGTGTGAAAATTATATGCTTCAACTTCTTCCATAAATTCTTTGCAATCAGGCCTCAATCTGTATTTTAACAGACAATATGTATTCAGCATTTACTTAATGCAAATCATCATGGTTTTAAGGATTTGGGCTCAGCATTGGTAAAAAATTAATAGGACCCTTATCTTGTAAGGATCATTTAATCCAATTGAAACCAGATATATTAACCATTTCATTGATTGTAAGAATATATAATAAATAATTAATATTTAAATGATACTTGATGGGAATTAAAAAAAAATAATTTTGGCAGAGGAATGCCAAACACGGCATTAAGTAAGTGACTCTTATTCTGGGCCTTAAAGAATAGATAGAAGTTAGGGATACAGAGAAGGAGCAGAGCAGACCAAGGCCAAAATCGAAGCAATAGTGGCATTAAGCTGTGCTATTATGTATTCTGATTATAAAAGTACCCTGGACTGTCAACGGTGGCTACCTGTGAGATGCATGAGGAATTACGTGGTATCAGTGAATAGATAAATAAACACTTTTGGCGGGGCGCCTGGGTGGCTCAGTCGGCTAAGCGGCTGCCTTCAGCTCAGGTCATGATCCCAGGATCCTGGAATCGAGCCCCGCATTGGGCTCCCCGCTCAGCGGGAAGCCTGCTTCTCCCTCTCCCTCTGCCTACTGCCTACTTGTGCTGTCTCTCTATCTCTCTGTCAAATAAATAAATAAAATCTTTAAAAAAAAGAAAAAAAAGAAAAAAAAAGAAACACTTTTGGCAGCCACCATCAAATGTGTTTATTTAATGTAAACAGAAATCTGCTCTGGGCTCATCCCATTACAAATCTCCACAGCGCTAAAAGAGTGGCAAAAATAAGTACACACACCACACGGAGCTAAAATATTAGCGCTCGCTCTCTCTCTCTCTCTCTCTCTCTAACACACACACACACACACACACACACACATCCATAAATGCCTTTTTCCTAAATGTTTGCCATTTGCCAACCACTCAGTTAAGTTGTATGCATTCATTATCTCATGGAACCCTAATTAGAAGTCTAGGTGGCCAGTATTTATATTTGCATTTTGTTTTCAAGTTAGTTCAGGTTCAGGTAGCTTACATAACTTGCTCCAACTGTATAAGAGTGGATAGAATCAAGATTTATTCCTATATGAGTCCAGAGCCATATTCTGCTTTGCACTGAATTAGAACAAGAGATTCCCTAGAATTTAAAAGCAAACAACAACTCAAAAACTTAAGTATAGTGTTTCCCCCATACCTCTGTTTTATGTATGGTTAAGATTATAGCCTCTGGAATTAAAGTGCCTCTGACTCTAGCTTCTACTGGCTATTTGGGCTTAGAAAATAGTTCTTATGCTTTCTGATGAAGCTTATTCATAAGTAGAATACAGGAAATAACCATTTTCCTGTTATTCTGAGAGTTATATAAGATGTTAAGGTACTTAAACTATTTCCTCATGTATAGTAGGTACTCCACAAATGCCAGATACTTTATTATTATAATTGTTTATCATTATTATTATGTATTAATGTGAATCTGAATACACTGCTATATCTCTTGATCAGGTGACATTTTTTGTAAATATAATAAGGCTGATATAATAAAATAACAAAATAATACTAAAAAGACAGATGTGGAAAGTTTAATGGAGCATCCTCTTAACTAATCTTTGTTCTGAAGAATTGTTGATAATGATAAAACATAGACATACAGATGCCACAGATAGACCTCCACAAACATTAGCTCCCATCTAAATTTTGAGGAAATGACCAGATTCCTCTCTTAGCAGAGGAACATTGATCCTTACAGCCTCCCCACCTACAAACTCACAAAGTCTAGCCAGTCTTCAAGCTTCAGTCTATCTCCATTTTCATTCATCTATAGCAAAAATAGTTTTCTCAAGCATCCCTGGGATGATACCATATCTATTACAGAAATGTAATACTTAGAATCTCAGGTTGTGACTTTCATTTATTTCCTCATTCAACATTGTGTCCACTGGATATCAGCTGCCTAAAGCTGTAATACATGTTAGAGCAAAGAAGTGCTGGCCAAAAATTTTACAGAAAGATCTAGGAAATGAGATGTTCATAGGGGACTTTGAAGAGCTCTGAAATATTACAGGAGAACTAAAGGCTGTACAAATGCAAAGATGTGTTCAGACCTCGAAAGATGGAAGAAAGCCCAGATTATCACTTCTTGATGACCTTGAGGTCCTGAGTGAGCAGGAATTAGAAGGATAAGGCAAAACTGTAAACTACATGAGTATTAAAGTCATGTCCAAACATAGGCACAGTCCTTCTGGCAATAGGCAGAGGACTTATGGTTCAAGACATTAAAAAAAAAAAAAAATCTAACAAATCATTAGCAGCCCTGGAAACTAACTGAGCAGAGTTATCAGTGGCTATACATGGCAATAAATACAGACTTTAAAAAATTAGTAACTGAAAGGCAAAGCTATGGAGACAATAAAAAGATCAGTGGTTACCAGAGGTGGGAAGGTGAAGACAGATGAATAAGCAGAGTACAGAAGATTTTTAAGGCATTGAAAGTATTCTGTATGATATTACACTGATAAATATATATCATTATACATTTGTCTAAATTCATAGAATGTACAATACCAAAAGTGAACCCTAAGATAAATTATGGATGTTAGGTGATTATGATGTCAATGTAAGTTCACCCTTGGTAAAATCTCTACTAGTATTTTGATGTGTAATGTTGATAATGGGGAAGGCTATGCGTGTTGTGGGGCAGGGCATTTTATAGGAAATCTCTGTACCTTCCTCTTAATTTTATTGTAAACTTAAAACTGCTCTGAAAACAAAAACTCTTAGGCCAACGAACAAAAATTACTCCTGAAAATTCATTCAGCAAATAGCAGCAAAAACAACACAACAACAACAACAACAGGACAAGAAGCAATAACAATACAGTCACTTAAAATATCACGCTGTAATTTATCTATCATGATAGAAGTTGTAACATACTTAACTAAGCCAAAAGACGGAGGTTTCTTTAGGAGAAAAGTAGCATATTAAATAATAGACCAGAGTGACATGAAAAGGAAAGTGGGATCTTAAAGGCCAGGATAGACAAATAGAAATTTTAGAAAACCATGTTTTATCTGGTATGACAAAGGATATTAGAAGTGAACTAGATATTTTACTTGTTATTAGATCTTAACAACCTGATAGAGGCACAAAGAATTTTTTTTTCCTTCTTTTTAGGAAAAGAAGGACAAAACATTGGAAAATTATTGAATGAAACTGTGTATGGACCAGAAAGCAAATGATTGCAGGGGAAGGGATATATTAACTCAAACCTAGCAAGTATTGGTAGACTTACATGATATAAAAAATGAAAAGGATCTACTTAAGCTGTAGGTTGAACTATCACAAATTAGGTGAAGGCTCTAAAAAGGAGTAAGTAACAGCAAGTGAAAATGAATACTACAGGCATATCTTACTGTGGAAGGAATAGATGAAACCAAAATAACTAGAACTCAGTGGGACATTTGAAATTTGGGGAATGAAATGGGCACTTGAGAAACCATGTGCACAGATTTAATCATCTCCAAGAATCTAGAATCTGAAATTCAGAAATATTAACATAAGCTTCAGTTCGGAAATGTCCTGAGGATAACTACTCTTCTTCTTCTCCTCCATTCCTTCTCCATCTTCTCCTTCTCCTCCTCCTTCTACTTCTTTTTCTGACTGATTGAAAAATAAATAAATAATAAAATTGCAAAGAAGGAGAAAGCTTCCTTATGAGAGAAATTGTTTAAGAGATTTCACAACAAAGGCAGTGGAGGAAGCCAATGTGGCCAAGTATCAGAGGCCTGCTCGTAGAAGATTGCAGACTGGAGATCACAAGTGAGTAATAGTTGAGAACTTGAATACCAGAAACAACTCACTCAAGGCTAAATCTAAATTAAAAGGAATTAAATATGCCCAATATGGAAAACACAAATTTTAATTTTATTAAAAATGCCACTCCTTGGGAAAGTATTCACAGTGAAATGCCCCCCTGCATAGTAAACCTAATTACTTAATTAGCTGTATTTTGGAGGATTTATTTCATTATGTAAAGCCCTAGTTATGGACTGTGCTCACATCGAATGATTGGTAACGCTGAACCCAAGATTTATGGATCTTCTCAAATGTAACTGAGCTTCCTACAACCTTGTGTACCGTGGACATTGTTTTTCTCCGTGTAGCTGCTCTAGAGGCGAGGCATTTAGTATTTTCTAAGTTTTGTGAGTGTGCACATACATGTGCATGTGTGGGTGTGTGTATTGGGGGTAGTCAAGGTAGGTGTTGTATAAATCTTGTGTGTGCTTCTCATTTATTTGGGCTCTTTAAATGTGATACATGGAAAAATTGTCTTTTAAAAACCTGAGGACACTACTTTCATTCTAGTAGAAGATGTAGCAGTCCAAGAAATCACATCATTATCAAGTTATTGGGGGAAATATCTGTCTTAGTATAGTCAGAATAAAAAATTGGGACATGTGAATTCTGGGTTTTAATTACTTTGAATTTTAAGTCATTAATGCAGTAGAAATTGATTTTTACTACAATTCCTCAGGATTTTAATTCGCAGAGACTTGAACTTGCAAACAAATTTAATATTTAAGCTTCAATATCCATTAAAAATTTTAATATATGAAAAGCACTTTATTCAAGTTTATGGCATCTCTGTGTTATCACAGTTGTATTATTGGTGTTAGTTTACAATGCTATTTAATTTTGTTGAAGTACTTCTGATGGGTTTTAATGAGATAAAATGAGGAGGGAAATTTTTCTTTACAGTGTAAAATAGCAGGTTAATTTTCTGTCTTGGATATAGAAAGGTTGTTAAGTTAGCTTAAACAGTGAACTGTTATGGCCCATTTTGAAGTATTGTCGGCACAAAAGGAAAATGACCCATTGGTGATTCTGTAAAAGCATCCAAGAAAGCTTTCAGAATTGGAAGCTATGAGGAAACTTAAGTAAGTGGAAGCAGGACTGTCACCATGAATTGATAATCTCTTCCTCATAGATTTCAGGTTTAAAGCTAAATACAGGGAAGAAAAAGGAAGTGGAGAGTGGTGGCAAAGAGCACTGGAACTCCGTACCTCAGTCAGCCATGTGTAAGACTTTCTTTCAAGAAGCTCCCCTGACAGAATCTGCACTGTTTGCCATTTCTTCCCATGGAGGAGTGAGTTATCTGACTGGGGAAGTGGGGAGAAAGGGCTCAGGGTGTTAGCTCAACCCTTGCCAGGGGTCCTCCTTGCTTAAGGATATGTAGAAGGCTTGACTCTGTGGCCATAGAAGAGACTCGGGGCTTGGGGGAAATAGTTACATTCAGAGGGTTATTAGCAAACTCACTCTGGCACAGAATTAGGTCACATCTTCCAGATAGCTTTATCAGAAATATAAATGATATATTGACTTGCATCTGCTTGACTCTTGGATCTCTCTCAATTGTTCATCTCAGATGTGGAAAGGGGACTCTTAGTTACTGATTTCCTAAAATCGCAGTCACTTGCACAGGTTTTTATCTAATAAGAAATATAATTTGTTGAATGAATGAGATGGTTATGTTTAGATAATGCCACCATAAAAATCATTTTATGCTTTAGAGCTGTGATTTTAAAAATGTTTGGATCATTGACACTGTTGAAAGACTGATGAATATTTTACGGTTTTTCCCCAGAAAACATGTACTTCTGAATAAAATTTAGTCATACAACTTCAGAGATTCATGGGCTCCTAATTAATAACCACTCCTTAGAAAACATTAAAATTGAAGTTCAAGTCAACTTGCAAATTAATTTATATATGAAATTCAGCATTCATTATACCATTTACATTTAAAACTGCATTAAGTCTCATGAATTACTTTATAATTTAGTAGAAAGTAAGTGGCTGGAAAAATTAAATATTAAGCAAATGTTATAGCTGAGTAAAATTGGCGTATTAAGACACAGAGGCAGGAGAATGACTCATTTTCATTATTATTCCACATATATTATTTTAATTAATAAAGTACCAAGTACTAAAAAATTACTAGTACCCTAGTATTATTATATATTTTTCATTACTGGAATATCTGTGTTTTTAAAAAATGGAGAAATATATATATATGATGCAGTGTCTAAACATTTTTAGTTATTTTCAAAGTTCATTATTTTATTTCCAATTCAATTTGGAGAATTAACATAAACTGAATCTTGTAAATATAAAATCAAATACACAGATAATTTGATATTAAGAAATTGCTAAATCAAAACTTTAAATTCAATAAATGCTGTTTTTCTTAGTTGCTTACATGCCTTTTTCTAAAATCATGTATATGTTGTATCACCTTGTGCTAAATCATCAAAAGTACTTTAAAAAATAGTGTTATACAAAATGCGATATACAGTATAATGAAAAATATCAAGTAACAGCAAATAAATCTCAGTAAATAACTATGTTAGTTAAGCTGATAGCAGCTCCAAAATTTATATCTATGTCCGAACCCTTAGAACTTATAAATATTACCTCATTTGGAAAAAAATGGGCTGTGCAGATGTGATTAAGGTAAGGGCCTTGGAATAAGTGTATCATTCTGGATTATATGGGAGAGCTTTAAATGCCATCACAAATATCTTCAGGAAAGAGGCAGAGGGAGATTAGATCACCGCACATCCAGAGGAGAAGCAATATGGAGACAAGCAGAGACAGATGTGGCCCCGTGCTCAGGCATGCCTTGTTTTCACACTTCTGAACTCTAGAACTCTAAGATAGTAAATGTCTGTTGTTTTAAGCCACAGGTTTGTGGTCATTTGTTATGGCAGCTAATAGAAACTAACTCAATGGATAATATCAATTGAGCACTGCCTCTTTTCTAGGCATTCTTTTAGGGCTTTCTTTTCTTTTGTTCAGTCATTCAATCTTTATAAGATTAGGGAATAACTTATATTTATAACATAACTTATCTAAAGCAGGTATTCTAAGCATTTCACATGAATAAACTCACGTGATCTTCAAAATAAGTGTATGAACTAATTTTAAAACTGTTATTTTATAATTTTACAAAGGTCAAAACTGATGCAGAGAAAGTCAATTATTTTTTCCCAAAGCTAACCAACTGATAAACTGCAGAATTGTGACTTGAATGCAAATTATTTGGTTCCAGATTCGATACTCTTAACTACGTTATCATGGAGCCCTTCTGAAATTTTAGATTTGAAACATTGGAAGTGAATACTCCTTAGTCCATATTTCATATAATGAAAGGGAAGCAAAGAAGATTAAGTAAATTTTCTCCTGTCATACAGTTAGTGATACAGGTAGGATTTGAATTCATACAGCTTGACAAACAGTCTGACCTTTCAACCATTATGCTATCCTGTCTCTCAGATCGTTTTCTTAGATTGAGTCTGTTTCACCATGATATACTCTCCAGGGGAGCGAATTATCTGAAATGTCTATGAATTATGGCCAAACTGAAAAACAGCACAGGTACTCAGTAAACAGGAAATTTATCTTAGAAGCTTGCTTTATAATTTGCAAATACAACTGACAATCATGGATTTTATTAAATATAGATGGATATTATTACAACCTCTATGCAAATTTGAATTTCATAATCAATTCTGAGCCTTTCTATAATGAAAAATGGCAAAAATAGTCTAAATAGGAAATGGCATATTAATTCCAAATACCCGCCTCCCTAAATAGAATCTGTTGTATGTAGATGTCTCTTTTTCGCCTCAAACAAAATTCAGTAAATTATTAGGGAAAACCACTTCATTTAAACTTCTTGTAAATTTTAGAATATGTGCACTATTGTGGAATAAGAAGTTTGGAATTCACTATGTAAATAATTAAAAGTTTTCAGTTACTATTTTTTCACAGTGACTCAGCAAATAGCTGAGACCTACTTTCCATATTCTCTTTCTCTATATATTGTTAACATACCCCCTCATTAACATCCTACATACATGCCATGCACACCTACACATACTCACACACATAATAATTTTAGATATTTAGGGAAAATACAAAAGAAAAATATCTACTATACTTTTTAAATGCTAAAATAATCCTATGAAAGGCATCTTAACGATAGTAATATAATCTAAAAGCATTAATCATATAGATATATATGTAATGCATATATGTATTTTTAATTCAAAGATTCATATGGTAACTTCACATACAATCTAGTTTTAGTGTCCATAAATCTGTAGGCAGTGTGTAAACTATGAATAATTAGTTATATTAGGGCAGGTAAAATAAGCTATTGTTTGGTTAAGCTAGTGAAACTATTAAATTTAAATCTTTTGGGAGATTTTGCATTTGTTAAATATTTTGAAAATAAATAATTTATCTGAGTCACTTCATGTTATAAATTTGGAATTATATGCATTTAATTATGTTATCAATATGTTTTTTAATAGAAGTGTTGAGATGGAAACTTTATATCTTCCTTAACTATAGCAGTTCACTCATCTATATGTGTTTGTTTGATTGGTTGGTTGATTTTTTTTTTTCTCTTCTATATATTTTTAACTATGTTGTTATTTCTTGTTCTTCTACAACCTATGGTGAAGACGACCTTTCCAAGGCTAACTTTAAATTTCATATTTGACAGCGAAGTCACTGAGCATTGCGTATGCTTTGGCATGCTCTCCCTTCTTTTGATATCTAATATTTCAGGCTAACTTTATGTTTCCTTTTCCAACTTTATGAATTCCTCTGTTAATTCCCTTAAAGGTTTGGCTCTTCATACTAGTGGGCTTAATTTTTTTTTTCAATTTCCGTTTATATGCCTTATCTGTCTTGTATTATTTTTTTTAAAGATTTTTATTTATTTATTTGAGAGAGAGAATGAGAGAGAAAGAGCACATGAGGGGGGGGGGTCAGAGGGAGAAGCAGACTCCCTGCCGAGCAGGGAGCCCGATGCGGGACTCGATCCAGGGACTCCAGGATCATGACCTGAGCCGAGGCAGTCGCTTAACCAACTGAGCCACCCAGGTGCCTTGAAGTAAAACTCTTTTTTTTTTTTTAGATTTTATTTATTTATTTGAGACAGAGAGAATG
>NW_023270316.1:25575501-25640863 GCF_011800145.1 Mirounga leonina | reverse complement strand
CATGACCTGAGCCGAAGGCAGTCGCTTAACCAACTGAGCCACCCAGGCGCCCTTATCTGTCTTGTATTATTAAACATGTAACCACTATTTATGCAAGAATAAATCCCCAAATATCCCCAGCATGCTAGTCCTTGAAACCATCACAGCCCCAAATCCTTTCAAGAACTCACCTACGCATACACACAAATGAGCTGAGCCTTGTTGTCCAATCTGTCTCATTCCAATGCTTTAAACCTCCTTCTTGCTTTATATTTATGGGTATCCTTATTTTCCCAATATCTTTAGGGGAAATTCCATTTCATCTGCATGCTCTTTTATTATACCTAATGGGGTAAAGGAACTCTGTTTGCTGAATGGAAGTTGGTTTAGGTCAATTGTGGTAAAGCACAGAAGCTTGCCAACATCCTCAGGTTTGCCAGATGACATTAAGGATGCTCAATTAAATTTGAATTTTAGATAAGCAACATATATATATTCTAGTATATATTCCAACTATTGCACAGGATGTACTTATACTAAAAAAATATTTTTGTAAATCTGAAATTCAAAATTAAGTGGTTTTCCTGTATTTTTTATTTTCTGAATTTGGTGGACTCAGGGTGCATAGAAGGATACTGCCCTTTGTAGATCTGATTTACAAAGTGAAACTTGGGCTGAGCTATTCCAGTGCTGCAGGATGCAAAAGTTATGTCTGATACCATGACGTAGTTCAGAAACATGGGTCTTTCTTCAAACGCAAGAAGATAGGCATGTGGAGTGTGAATTTGATCCTTTCCTTATTATCTTCTATAAAAAAATTAAAGCATTATGCACACTGAATAATATGGCTCTAAGAATCAGGTCAGGTCTGGAGTTAGAGATTGAGGCTGCTCAGTCCACAGACTGAAATTGTTCAGAATGGTTCTTTGAAGGAAGGGCATTTCCCAGCATCCTACTTAATTTACTGATAGGCCTGAGTTCAAAATATTACAGTGCTTTGCTGCTGAGCTCTTTCAATGAACAAAAAAGCCTCTTCCAGGATTAAAGTAGGTGTGTGTGTGTGTGTGTGTGTTTGTTTGTGTGTGTAGTTTCATCCTCACAATACCCTATGAGTTGGTACAATTATTATTATGTTACTGATGAGGAAGCAGAGACACAAAGAGATAAAATAATTTGAGCGATATTTACTTAGTGCGTGTTAGACCTAGGATTTGAACCAGATGGATAGTCTGGCTCTAATAGTTATTGTTTGAACCACTAGGCTCTACTCCTTGTCTCCCTCTCAGTACCATGGGAGGTCCTCAAGGCTAATATATGATCTTGTATTAGATCAATGTTTTACCCTTTTCCCAATCACCCAAATTGGATACATCCAGTTCACTCCCTACTCTTCCTCATGTGCACTAGTTTTACTGGCTCATTATTAAAAAGGAAAAAAAAAAAAAAACCACCCTCAATAGTATCATTATCTTTTCTTTTATTCCTACTCTCCTTGCCGTTTTTAAAGCCCTAAATCCCTATTTGGAATTTGAGAACCAAAAATATTTATTCTCTTGATACTGGACTCTTTCCCGTTTCCTTTCAGTCTTCATAATGCCTCCAGGGAACTTACCTAAAACACAAGTCTGATTATGCTGTTTCCCACGACCTTGAAAAGCTGATAACCTGCATGATAATAAGTTCAGCCATAGGCTCTTCAGAAGCTAACAGTGGACTTGGAAAGACAGTGGAATATTGTTTTTAAAACGTTAAAAAAAATCGTGTCACCTTGAATTGTATTCCTAGTTAGCTGTCAAGCTAGAATAGAACACAGATAGAAAATTGGGAACAATTACTAAAACAAATATAAAAATATTTAGGAAGAAAAATAATTTCAGAAACTAATTCTGAGGTACAAGCCTTCTTAAAATATAGAATTAGTAAAATTATGAGTGAATATGAATTCAATTTACCTTTATAAAAAAACAAAAATATATGAAATCAGGGAATGGATATAGAAGATATAGATGATTTTCTAGAATTCATAAAGGAAAAGAAGGGATTCAGAGTGCTTAAATTCATTGTTGAGATAAGTCTTAAATCTAAAGTATAATTTACATGCTATCTGGTTTAAAGTCTAGAAGATTAAAATTCAGGTACTTCAGAGTCTTAAGAAAATGGGAATTAAAAATTACCATAATCAATTCAAAATGATTTAAAAAAAGGAAATGAGGAGGACATAAATAAGGACACACAGCATAAGACAAAATGGGTAAGAGATTGTATTACTGTAAGGAAAGCACTCAGCTACAAGTTGTTTAAAAGAGGCTTGCATTAAACTAATATATAGAGAACTTCATATGAAGTAATGGAAAGAAAAAACATGCCGAGAAAAGACTAACAATAGCAACAATACTGCTGGCCTATTAATAGTCATAAAGAGAGAAATTTATTGGGAGAATATATTCTTAGAAGGAAAAAGTAAAAAGATGAGCAGATTTGATTTTGCAAAAAAATCAAATAGCAAGTGAGAGTTTGAAAATATGAGAAGGAAGAACAAAAGAGTCAGAGGAGAGAAGAAGGAAGGTTTGTAAAAGCAAAATCCAGAGAACTAATGGGAATGTGTTCTTCCCATAGATGGAAGAATTAATATTGGAGACGAGCTGCTAAAAGGATTAATCTGCAACAAAATTCAAAGGAGGAAATAAAGTTATTAATGAAAACATGGGGAAGGGTATTGAAGAAAAGGCATTTTAGTTTTTCTTCTGTGATTCTCCTCTCTCTGCTCCTGTGTTTAGGAAGCTCATACTATTATGTTAAATAAATTCATTTAAAAAATAAAACAGAAGATAACTTCAACAGTTTCTGAAGAGGACAAATGGTAGCTTAGTTACCATGGGTGTGGTTGTTATGATCCTGGTGCAAATCACTGCCTTTAAACTAAGCCCATCTGTCTTGACAGGAAAACCATGGCTCTCGAAAGTCAGTTCCTGGATTTCACTTTTCTAAATGATGAAAGAATTTTGTATTCCATGTCTCTGTTATATTGTTAACATAGAAAACAATTAACAAACCACTCCACAGTTCAGCAACTTATGTTATCAATTACAAGTCATAATAATAAAAGCATGTATATGCTGTCATTTGTTATCTCCACCCTTGGATTTGTCTTCAGGTTTTTAAGACCTATAATGTCCAGTGGGATGTACTATAATGAATAGTGGAAAATGAATTTATCTTTATTACTGTTTACTATTAGAGGCATAAAGTCTAGTCAATATTATAAATTCCTAAGGAATATGAGTTATTTATTATCCTTAATTTTTTATAGATTTTTAACTTAGGGAAATTATGTTTTAATGATGTTCATATTGGCACAGTCCATAGAACTTCCATTATTGTTTCTTATGCATACTATTTCATCAGAATAGTATCATCTACATTAGGGATCCAAGCAGCCCTTAGAAATCCATCAAAGCACTCATTTATATTCAAATATATCTTGAAATTACCAATATCCACTTTTTGGGATACTGAAGCATTTTTTAAAAACCAGGGATGAAAAAGAAAAAAATATACTAGGAAAGAATAAGAGAAGACAAGGATCAAGTGCCTCATCATATTAAAAATCATCCTGGTGCCAGAACATTGCCTTCTAAATTAATTTTATAAAGTTGAACACAATTGCATAAAACACTTAAATCTTTATTTCATTTTGGATCAAAAAGTTAGTTTTTGTTTCTAAGTTTTGTTTATTTTTTCAACAACATTAATGTTTGCCTATCCAAATAGATTAAGCATAGTTACTCTAAATTCATATCTGTGTTGGAATACACATTTATTTGCTAATATGTGAATTTTTTATCTCTATTTTTTTCATGAAAAGTCATGGGGATTAATATATTTTAATGATATTCTGACAAAAGATTATGGAGGAAGTTTTAATTAATGCTGGAGATCCACTGAGTCCTTGAGTGTTCTATTAAAAAATTCTATTCTTTAAGTCAGAGGATTAAATGAAGAATCAGGGAACTTAAATGTCCATCCTATACTCATAGACCTTCCTGAATATTGAAAACTAGAATTTAAATATGAAGCACTGTTAGAATTATAATACCTTAAATTCCCTGAAGTATGGCACTGATGAATATTAGCTAGGAAACCATGATCTAAAAAGTCATATTTTCATGGGTCAAGTGCTCACTAACCCTGCAATTGCACGCATCTTTAAACAGTAGGTCTTAGTTCAGTTTTCTTTAATTCCTTCCCTTCCTCTTGACCCATTGGCAAAAGTTAACGTTGACTCTTTTTCTGCTCCAGTTCTAAAAGCCCTTCTTAGCTTATCAAACCCTTTCCCAACATATGCCAGATTATTATTTCTAATGATGTAATTAATAGTTAAAATGCTGTTTCCTTTTTGATTTCTCTAACATGTTCCAAATACTCCACTGTGGCTTGGTATTTTTTGCTTTTTAAACTCAAATGTAATCCAGAGAACTGATCCAATGAATTATATGTGGGTAAATATTGCACATCAGTCATCCAAAGTGTTGTAGTAGTAACAATATAATAGCAGAATAATAATAATTGAAATTAATACGTCATCCTCTTTTCTTTCCTGAAAACTTTGAGATATTTCTGACTTTGTTTTGAAAATACGAGAACTAAGACATGAAAAGTTTTGTGACTTTTCATAGATGACACATCTAGAATTTGGCAGAGTTTGGAATTGAATCCAGTCCTTCTGGCTCAGTTTTCTTTCTACATAACTACAGCTGCTAGTCCAGAAAACACTCCAAGGAAAGCAACCTTTAAATGGAGTATGTCCATTTTATTCATGTAGATTTCCAAACACCTGTACTCACCACCTTGCAGCCTTCCATGAGCTTTTCTCATTGCAGTTCTCCCTCAATAACCACATTTTCTGTCCAGGCTTCCTCTCCATTTTCCCATACTCACTGAACTAAATTATTTCCCCAGACATACTAGCAAGCTGTTTAAACTTTCACTGAAAGCAGAGAACTATAGATACTAGTGTCTTATATTAGGGATTTATCTATAAGAAGAGGTGAATCTAACAAATAGGAATAGGGACATTAGCATTTATCTTTTCACTTAGAGAATATTTCTCTATAAATTTTCTTTAAAAGAGCTGTTAGTTATTTCGCCATAATGTAGCATTTTCAGATGTATTTTTTCCTGTCATGTAGTGTTTTGATTAAGTGAAATTTCAGCTGTGGCCTTAGAGAGTGATAGGAATTACACAAGCTACGCAGCATTAGTAAAGATTTTGGAAGGAAGATTGTTTCTCAGAACTTAGTTCTACTTTAGAAAATAATAAACATGATTATGCACTTTCTTAGGGAGCTACATATTAGGAAAAGAACTGGGGAAGATTTTGTTTTTACTTTAATAAAGATAACTAGTCTCTATCATCTAGCTGGAGGTAGGGACATAGACATTATGTACTTTTTGAGTACTCAAAATTGATAATAATACAACCAAGTTGTATTATTATCTGAATATGTATTATCTGAACAAGAACTGGTATTTGATAACCACTATATTATATTAGATTTTACCTTTCCTTTCACCACCAAATTACCAGACAATATTTATTTCTCTCCTTTCTTAGTATATCAAGTATAGTTTTTTTTTACTTTTAACTGTTATTAGTGTTGGCCTAAAGTTTTCAATATATATTTTCAAGTAACCCAACTCCACTTCAAATAGCACTGTGCTACTCAATGAGTAATACAAATACCTATGACAAATATTTTTAATTCCTCCCTCCCACCCCTTGTATCATTGCTGTCACTCATTTCATTCATACATAAGTTTATATAACATAATACATAAATATATACCTAACCATGCATAATTGAATACACTGTTGCTGTTATTATTTTAAACTGTTACCTTTTAGGTCAATTAAGAAAAAACTAAAAGGTTTTATTTTGCTTTCACCAGTCATTACTGTGTGCTCTTTTTTCCAGGTTTATAGAGATACAATTGACATTTAACATTCCATGTAGAGCACAGTGATTTTAAATATGTATGTACAGTAAGTGATCACCACAAAGTTAGCTAACATATCCATCACCCTATATAATTCAAAATTTTTGTGTGTGTGGTGACAACTTTTAAAATCTATTCTCTTAGCAACTTTCAAATAAGTCTTTAGATACACTTAAAAAAAACTACATTTAACAAAAAAATCACCTCAGTTTCTGGCCTAGTAATTGAAGTACACTAGAGAATTTCTGTTTATCAGTGTTTGAAGTAAATCCACAAAATAATAATAAAATTCTGAGTTACTTACTGCAGTATAAGATATTTACAATATAAAGGTTAGTAAAGCACTTTTCCCTTGACATAAAATCATAAAATATTTTATCTAATATACATGGAGAAATTCATATAAAAATTTGCAGAAAATATCATAAAATGAAGCCTTTGTCCTCAAAAGCTAGCAAAGTCATATTATATATACTTGTTTGACAAAGTAATAACTTGTTGTTCTTAATAGAGGAAAGACTTAAGCAATTAAGCTGCATAAATGTTAGGCATGTGTGTGTCTTAGTCTCTTGATACCTGGTAAGTAAATAGTAGACTTCTGGGGCACCTGGGTGCCTCAGTTGGTTAAGCATCTGACTCCTGATTTCAGCTCAGGTCATGATCTCAGGGTTGTGAGACTGAGCCCTGCACCCTACATCAGGCCCTTGCTGGGCATGGAGCCTGCTGAAGATTCTCTCCCTCTCCCGCTGCCCCTCCCCCGGCTCACACTGGCACTCTAAATAAATAAATAAATAAAATAATAAAAAAAGTAAGTAATATATTTCTTTACTTTGCAAGTTTCCTATATTATCTTTTGAGTATATATAAATATAGTTTATGAGAAATGTATGTTTTTGCTCAACAGGGACTTGGGCAAAATAAAACACACAAAAAAAACCACTCAATAGAAACATTTGACCCACAAAAAAATTGCTCTAAACTCCACCTTGGAGGAAAGGACACTTTTTTTTGGTAACTAGTGAATTTACTGTTAGTATAAGAAACAGATAAACAAGATGAGGTAGGAGAAAATGAAATTCTTATAGGTGATAGATTATCCATGTGCAGCACACATTTCTAAGATGACAAGGGTGCCTCAAGTACTTTAGCAGATTTTTCTAACCTTTTGAGGAAAGTGACATAACATTTAGAAGAACTAATAAGTAAATATTTTTTTAAAGAACTAAGCCTGATAAAGAGCTCTCAAGACACACACACACACACACACACACACAGTGCCAGAAAAAGAATCTTAGTCATTAATCTCTTTAGAACAAATTTCACCCCCTCTTCCATGTTCTTTCCCCCAGGACTAAAGAAGGGAAAACTCTAATTTTGATTAATTATCTCCTGTAGATTAAATGTAAAATGTAAAATGAATCTCTTATAGATAAAACCTTACTCATAAATTTTTATTGTTAATTTTGAGTCTGAACAGATATTCCCATGGTTTAAGATAACTATATTATGGAATATAGGCAATATTTAAAGTACTTTGAAAATTGTCTGATACTTAGTCGTTATGCAAAAAGTAAAAGGAAGAACATCACAAACTATAGCCCTTATTGGACTCAGAAAAAAAAAAAGCATGAAAAGAAAAGAAACACACCATCTACATTTTTAGTATTAGAAAACAAGAAGATAAACCTTGCACATCATAAAAAAAAGAGTACAGAGCCTGAGGAAATCAGTTAATACATATAACACGATGATATTTAAAATTGATAAGGAGGCTATGTCTGACAAGGAGATCAATTATATTTTTCCTTATTCTTTCTAAATGAGAATCTACTTGGGCTTGGATTTTATTTTATTTTTATCTTCCCAGTTTTACTGGGGGTATAATTTAACAAATAAAATTGAACTATTTAAGGTGCACAACATGATGATTGATATATACATAGATTGTGAAAAGATTAACACAATCAATTTAATTAAACATCTAGTACCTCACATAGTTATCTTTTTTTTTTTGCTTGTGGCAAAAGGTTTTAAGATCTACTGTCTTAGCAAATTTAAAGTTAATAATAAATAATAATATGTAGTCACCATGCTGTACATTAGATCCCAGAAGTCATTCATTTTATAAATGAATTTATACCTTTGACTATCATCTACCTACTTCCCCCCACTCCCAGCCCCTGGTAACCCATTCGACTTTTTGTAAGTTTGATGTAACCCCACTTACTTATTTTTGCTTTTGTTGCCTGTGCTTTTAATGTCATATCCAAAAAATCATTGCCAAGATCAATGTAAAAGGACTTTTCCCTTATGTTTTTTTCTAGGAGTTTTATAGTTTCAGGCCTTATATTTAAGTCTAATTTATTTTTTTTTTAATTTTTTAATTTTTTTAAAGATTTTATTTTTATTTATTTATTTGAGAGAGAGAGAATGAGAGAGAGCATGAGAGGGAAGAGGGTCAGAGGGAGAAGCAGGCTCCCTGCCGAGCAGGGAGCCCGATGCGGGACTCGATCCCGGGACTCCAGGATCGTGACCCGAGCCGAAGGCAGTCGCTTAACCAACTGAGCCACCCAGGCGCCCAAGTCTAATTTATTTTGAGTTAATTTTTGTTATTGGTGTGTGACAGAAATCAGTTTCCTTCTTTTGTTTTGTTTTTTTTTTTAAAGATTTTATTTATTTATTTGAGAGAGAGCACATGAGAGGGGGGAGGGTCAGAGGGAGAAGCAGACTCCCTGCTGAGCAGGGAGCCCGATGTGGGACTCGATCCCGGGACTCCAGGATCATGACCTGAGCCAAAGGCAGTCGCTTAACCAACTGAGCCACCCAGGCGCCCAGTTTCCTTCTTTTGTATGTATACATTTTTATGCATGTATTCAGTGTGCATTTTTATGCACGTATTCATTTTTTTCTAACGCTGTTTATCAAAGAGACTATCCATTTCCCATTGTGTGCACTTGGTGTCCTTGCCAAAGATTAGTTGACTGAATATGTATGGTTTTATTTCTGGGCTCCTTATTTTATTACATTGGTCTATATGTTAGGTTTTATGCTAGTACCATATTGTTTTGATTACTATAGTTTTGTAATATAGTTTGAAATCAGGAAGTAGGATGCCTTCAGCTTTTTCTTCCTCAAGATTGCTTTGGGTATTTGGCATCTTTTGTGGTTCCACATAAATTTTAGTGGTTTTTTTTTTTTTTTTTTTTTTTTTTTTGTTTCCAAATAAATTTTTGGGTTTTTTTTTTTTTTTTTTTTTTTCTGTTTCTGTGAAGAATACCATTGGAATTTTGATAGAGATTGCTATCTATAGATCCCATTGGTAGTATGGACATTTTAACAATATGAATTCTTCCATCCATAAGCATGCACTATCCTTCCATTTATTTGTGTCTTCTTCTGTTTCTATCATCAGTGTACAGGTCTTTTCCTACTTATTTAAATTCATTTCTAAATATTTTATTGTTTTTGGTACTATTGTAAATTAAATGGTTCTAATTTCTCTTTCAGATAATTTCTTGTTAGTGTATAGAAAAACAACTGATTTTGTATGTTGATTTTGTATCCTGCAACTTTACTGAATTTATTTATCCTAATAGTTTTTTGGTTTAGTTTTCAGGGTTTTCAGTATCTAAGATCATGTCATTTACAATGAGAGACTATTTTACTTCTTTCTGATTATTATTCAGTTCTAACATTTCCTCATTGATTTTCTGTCTGGATGATTATTAGAGTAGAGTATTAAAGTCCCCTACTATTATTGGGTTACTGTCTGTTTCTCCCATCAGTTCTGTTAATCTTTGCTTAATATATTTAGGTGCTCCAATGTTGGGTGCTTATATGCTTACTGTTGTCATATCCTTTTGATGAATTGACTCCTTTATAATTATATGACCTTCTTCATGTCTTGTTAGGGGTTTTTTACTTAAACTGAATTTTGTCTGATGTAAATATGACTACTTCTGCTCTGTGTTGGTTTCCATTTGCATGAAATTCCCTTTCTGTCCCTTCACTCTGACCCTATGGGTGTCTTTAAAGTCAAAGTAAGTCTCTTGTTGGGTGCTTAGAGTTGGATTTTGTTTTTCTATTCATGAGTTGGGATTTTAATTGGTCAACAAAGACCTTTGATAGGGGCTCCAAATTGATTTTCCTGATCAAATGACTTAGTCATAATAACCAAAAATACATTACATATCATAGAGGTCATTGGCTTATTTTGTACGGAATTTTATAAATAAATCTTAATAATTATATTTTTTATGTAACTGTGCTTTTGAATATTATTCCATTAAAGAATTTTATCTTTTTATATATATGTTATACATAAACATACTTGCAAAAATATATTAAAAGTGAAATATAAGACAATGATATAAAACATTACAAGATATATATAAAGAAATGTTAATTAAATGTCATGGATAATTTATGTGATGATATTAAAATTATTAATCTATTCCAAGATATTTAGTAATCCATTACTTTGCACCAGGAACAATTCTAGGCATTGCCCCTCTATCAATGGGTATGATTCAGTTTGCTCAGTGTTATGGTAGAGATGAAAAGATTTATGTTCTTGTTGTTTTTGAGGTAATCCTAGACATATGGATG
The DNA here is from genome assembly GCF_011800145.1 of Mirounga leonina. Classification (NCBI taxonomy): domain Eukaryota; kingdom Metazoa; phylum Chordata; class Mammalia; order Carnivora; family Phocidae; genus Mirounga; species Mirounga leonina. The sequence continues at coordinate 25,630,279 of NW_023270316.1, read as the reverse complement.
ATATTGGGAAATAATTTGTCATCATGCTATTTTTGATGATTTTGGTAATTTACAAAATGTTCTAGAAGGAATTCTGTGAACTGTTCACATAAGCAAAAGTATAAAATATTCTCTGTAAACCACAGCCCTATCTCAGTATCTCAAATAGAAAAGACATGCAACTGGAAAGCCATGACACTATTGCAATTAGGATGTGGAATCTTCCATCTGTAAAAATGAGACCAGATTTAATAATTCACGAAAGAGTAACCCAAAGTCACCTTCATGAAAGATATATTGACAATTGAACTAAGTGGAGATGACCCAGGTGGAATTATCCTTAATCTTCTTAATTTGAGGGCAGAGAGTGGCAATTAAAGGCATTTAGGCAAACCCTGCTGTAGAGAACTATTGGATTCGCATGTAGTGAGTTAACATTACACAAAACTGAAGGCCAATAACAACAACAACAACAAACAGGTAGATATCTTTTAGCAGAAAGTATGTCTGGAATAGTCAGCTGCATTTACCTGCATGGAAGACAGTTGAAACAGCAAAGTTCACAGTATATATATCATAGCAATAGTTCCGCATGTAAAAGTTGAAGTAAAAAAAAAAAATGAAATAAGAATACTATAAAAATGGATACATTAAAACCCAGCTGACTGTAAAATAGTCATTTGTCATATCCTTCTGGGAAAAGTGTTAGGACAAAATAATTCTATAAATCCTAAAAAAGTGTCTAATCCCTGGGTGGAACTTCTCCTCAAAGGTCACCTACTCCTATAGTCATGCTCTAGCAATTGTATTCACACAGACTGTTGCATAGCCAGATATTTCACTCTTTATTTATATATCATCAACATTTCATTTTAATCAGCTTATCATCATTGATATGCTTGTTATTTGACCTCATAAAGATCCCTCAGATATAATTATTGTTTTACTTGATATTTATCTTTTCACCTTTCTGCAGGCTTTACATATATATCCATCTAGTATATATCCTGTGCTCTATAAATCGATGTTTTCCATGGTAACGATATTAATCTTCATGCTTGCTTAGTGAAGTTTATGCTCGTCTCAAATTAATTCAGTTAATCTTCTTTTTGCCTCTACTAAAGATGGAAAATAATTTCACAAATTTGTAGAATGAAATAACAATAAATTCGCAGTCTCTAGCTTCATTTGCACTTGACTTATTAGCTGTAAATAATTTTTTTTTCAAATTAGGAGCTCATCTCATCACAATTTCTTTTCTAAACCTTCCTGTGCTCTTCAAAACTTCCTTAGATCATCCCATTTCCTACGACATAGGAAACACAGGTTATCAGGGGGATTCGTTCATCTACACATCTTTTTGTTTCTTATATCATTTAAACAAAATCTAGTATTTCATATTTCTTTTAAGGTTTTTCCTACACCCTAATCCTATTTCAGTTTCCTTTTCCTTTCTTCATGTAGGGGCAAGGGTGTTGTTAATTCTCTTGTTTACCCTTTCAAATACTTGAAAAATAGAGAACATACACTGGAACTAGAAAATGATCAGGTATTATACCTGATTTGGATAGTTTTATTGGACAGCTTGGTGGAGCTTCCTACCATATTAATGGATAAAGTTTCTGACCGATCATCTTTGAAACAGACTCTATCTTGTTTTGTAATGAGTCCCATATGTCAGAATAAAAATTACCTAAATTATGTGGTCTTCTTAAAACAAAAAGATACAAATTAAAAAAAAGACATATACCTCCAAATATTAAGTTTCCAGAGAAATAATATACACCAATTGATTTTCCAATGGGAAATTTTTAAAACACACATTATTTACTTTCAAGTTGGTATCTCCTGCTGGAAATAGCACTGCTACAGTATAATAACCATAGTTTAACCAAAAGAGCCACTTTTCAAATGTTCCTAATATTGCCAGATTTAGCAAATAAAGATACAAAAGCACAACCAGGTAAATTTGAACTTCAGATAAACAAAAAATTACTTTTAGTATAAAAATTGCAATTACCTGAGACATACTTATATTAAAAAATTATTTGTTGTTTATCTGATATTAAAATTTAACTGGGTTTTTAAAAAATTTTACTTCTGTTGCAACCATATATGTGTCCTACTTTACAAAAACAAAACAAACATACAAAAAGCCAAACTCACAGAACCACATCTGACAAAAGTCTAAAAGAAAAAAAAATCACAGAACCAACTTACCTATATAATATAGGTTATACAAGCAGATTCTCAATCTTTATGGTGGTGATCCCAAGTAAATTTCAAGAAAGGAAATGAAAAAATAAATTGTCTTCAATTTATAAACATACAAAATATTTAAATTTTGTTGAGGTTTATGTCTTACAACATAAGCTTAAGAAAGAGCAATATCTCATGAGGATATGTCTTAATCTATCCAGGCTACTGTAACAAAACACCACAGACTGGCTAGCTAATAAGCAACAAAACATTATTTCTTATACTTCTGGAGACTGGAAGTCCAAGATCAGAGTGCCAGTATGGTTGGGTTCTGGAATGGCCCTGTTCAGGTTGCAGAGTGTTGACCTCCTGCTCTTCCCTCACATGGTGGAAGGTGCAAGGATGATCTCTAGGGCCTCCTTTATGAGGCATTATTCTCTATTACTTCCCAAAGTCCCCACCTCCTAATACCCTCACATGGGGCATTAAGATTTCAACATATGAATTTTGAGAGGACACAAACATTCAACAATAGCAAATGGGTAATTGTGGCAATATCAGTCCCATATTTTGAAAGGGAAGAAAATGCCTATGAATACTAAATCATCATGTGAAATGAGCCTGCCATCTTGAAAACTGCAGGAAATTTCAATATCAGCAATTCCAGGTTCCAGATTTTCTTGAGGAGTTCCTTTTTCATCTCAATGTCTTTAATACATGTTTTCATATATTTGGTTTTATTTCTCATTTTGAGAGTTGTGTCCAGGTCTCCTATATACTGAATATAGTGAGGGATCTATCTAGTTAGAAGGACACTGAGCTCTGTGTTTTAGAGTAAATATTTGGAGTAAAATTCATGGATTATGCTTATGTTCACCTCTTCTAAGATCCTAATCTATGTTTCTATTTGGTTTCTCCATCCCCAGAAAAGTTCCAAGAGAATGACAATTTACTCTCCTCACTGTTTACTATTTCCCTTGCTCTGGTAATCTTTGGCATGTAAAATTCTGACTCCAGTAACAGTCTTTCTGTTGCCCTAACATTTGGTTCACTTGGAAAATCCCCCTCAAGATTCTTGTGTTGAATTAACTGATGGTGGTTCCAAACCCACCATGGACCCTCTGAAGACACATTTACAACTTTTCTTATTACCCTCAAAACCCTTGACTTTTCTCAGCCTTTAAATTTTATAAGATTTAAATAAATCATGCTATCTCAGTAGAAGCACAAAAAATATGATTTCTAATATTTTTTACCAAATATATCTGTTATTACTTTGTTTTATGTAATCATATCTAAATTTTAAATATGTATATATAGCTAAATCATAAATACATATAGGATACATTTAAAATTGTCTACCTGTATGATCACCTATAAAACAGTTATTTATTCACCCAGGAGCTCCAGATTCTACATTTCTTAATATATTCCTCCAATTTAGGCATATACAGTCCCCATGTCAGAGATATAAAGTCAATAATTTCTGGTATACTAAAAACACTTATTAAAAAAAAGCACTTACACAATGTGCTCACCTTCGCCTTCTTATATAAGATAATTCTATTATAAAATGCAAAAAATATCACAGAAAAACGATACTTCTATTCAAGAGATACCCTCCCATTTGTATAATAGCTTACACTTTTCACCATGATCTGCTTTTGCCTTGCTTTTCTATCTTTACTGTGAAGCTCATCCTCACCATATTTTCCTTCACATACCTAATTCTGTAAATTGACAGATATTTTACCTCAGGGAATGTGATATATATCTTGTTATCTATAATTACTGTGCTATTGTTATTCACAAGCTAGTATATTTTAAAAAGCGTATACTGATTTTTAATGCTTGTGTTTCTTTATGAATAAAGCTATACAAATTGTAGTCACAACCAATTGTGGCTTAGTCATTAAAAATGTTATTCCTAAATGTTTTCTTATTATTGACCATTTTCCAATTTAAAGGTGAAACTATCAATAATTTATTGACTCTAGTCACTCTCTTTAGAGATGAGTTATGATTTTTGTTCTTTCTGTTGTAAGTACCACCTGTCTGTCGTATCCCATAATGATTCTAGACATTTTGAGGGTTACATCTTTCATTCAGATTAATAGAAAAAAGAGAAATTTTAAATATACACATAAAACTTTCTGACTTAAAGTTTGGTAAATATTTCTAATCTTATTTTGAACATTTTACTTTGGACACTTGGAGAAATATTTTATTTCAGCAATGATATATGTGCTGTGATATTTCTACACATGCATTGGAAGGGATATCTTGAGCATTCAATGTAATGTATATAAAATAGTTAATTATAATTATAGTGTTAATAGTGGAGTATATACACTTTTTAGGTATGTAGTCTCTAAAACCAGAAGTAGTCATCTGTTTTTGTTCTTCCATGTTATTTGATATACATCATGGTGTGTGAAAATAAAATTAATATAGGGCTATAAACTCAATGATTTTTTCTTAGAAACAGAATTCACAGGGACACCTAAGTCAAATTTTAAACAACTATGAAGAGGAAATTTTGGATGTAAAGAAAAAGCCAACAAAAATATGCATGTAAGAAATATGAACTGGATTTAAGGGGTCATGGAAGTGAATTAGTTGAAGGTAGACTTGGGTACCACAATAAAAGGATTCTCAAATGATAGATCAAAATAATGTTTTCAAATTTTAGGGTACCTCAAGAATACATGAAAGCTTAGTTTAAAATGAAAGATCACCAGGAGCCAATTTCAAGAGATTTTGAGTTCAAAGCCACACATTTGTATTTTAATCTCTTACTGAGGTGATTTTCATGAAGTTTGCGCATAGCCCTTTCATTTGAAATGGTACCTTTTTTGAAGTTAAACTTGAAAAACCAGTGGTATTTTGGTTAGGAACAAAGCCTCTACAGTTGAACTATGTGGTTTCACAACTTTCTGTTGTTTCCTTGCCTGGTAAAAGTAATACCTACTCCACAGAATTTTTGTAGGAAATAAATGAATATTCCTAACTCACTTTAGAACAGTGCCTAACCACCACCACCAATAAACTCTCAGTAAATGTTAGCTATTATTACTTCATGGGTAATGGTCCTACTTAATATACCATATATGAATTAGAAATGGCTTATTATCACTGAAGCATGTGAGAAGCAGAAAGTTATTTTAAAAATCTGAAAGTGTTTTCAAAATAGTTTAGAAAGAGTCTCGACTTCAAACACCCTTATAAAAAAACACCCTTATAATGATCTATGTGTGATTTGATAATATAAAATTGGAAAGCATAGGATTTATTTTGACATCAAATATTTTCACAGGGTATACTAGATGCTGTTGCAATGCCTCATTTCAAAGATCCACACTCAGTGAAAGATCCTATTAAATACTATACATATTTTTTTACAATTTCATCATAATGTTTTATGATCTCAGCTATCATAGACTCTAATAGCATAATAGTTTCAGCATGCATTCAAAAACATCATGTTCATTTTCATATTCACAAGTGCCTTTTCAATAAGGAGATCTCAAACCATGTTACTAATTTTTAAAAATACCTAATGGAGGGCGCCTGGGTGGCTCAGTTGGTTAAGCGACTGCCTTCGGCTCAGGTCATGATCCTGGAGTCCCTGGATCGAGTCCCGCATCGGGATCCCTGCTTGGCAGGGAGTCTGCTTCTCCCTCCCCCTCTCCCCCGTCTTGTGCTCTCTCTCTCACTCTCTCTCTCAAATAAATAAATAAATAAATAATCTTTGAAAAAAATAAAAATACCTAATGGATTATCTGTAGATAGAGAGATGATAAATGGATGGATGGATGGATGGATGGATGGATGGATGGATGGACAGAAAAAGGAAGGAAGGAAGGAAAGAAGGAAGGAAGGAAGAGAAGGGGAAAGAAAGAGAGAAAGAAAAGAAACAGTAGATAGATATTCTACATTCTTATATCCTACTTGTCAAAGTCTGCCTTTATAAACATTGTATTGACGGTGGAAGAAAAACAAAGCATCTGATATTTTCCTGATTCCTTCTGAAATTAATAATAATATTGACGGCTACCATATCATGATTTATATGTAGAATTTGAAATCTGATTATAAGCAATTAGGTAGGTTATCAGGGTAGAACATTTTAAAATGCATTTAAGGAACAGGAATACAAGACTACTTTATCTAAAGATGTGGTTATCATTATTTTAATAAAGAAATAAGAAATAATACTTATAAAAATACTATTGTGTATGGGAATTGTTAATTATACCAAAGGTATTAAAGTGTTCAAGTCACTCATACAAGAGGGATATATTATCACTGAAGTGATAGTTGTGTCCTTGAGAATATCCTTTAATTTATCTTGTGTATCTATAGTTAACAATGAGTGGAAAGATCTTACATATAAAAGTATTATCTGCTCAAATCGGGAACTGCATGAAATAATATGGAAAATCCCCAAATAAAGTATTTTTAATTATGTAAACTATGTTTACACTCTGTTCTCAGACACTTCAGATGGTTAAAGATCATTATATTTTAAAATGTATGTATTTGAACCTTCAGTAATAGAGATAGAATTGATACTATTTATGAAAATATTCCAACATTATATGGAAGTGAGAGACCAAAAAAGAATTCCCTCAACTACATTTCAAGTATAGGTTGATTTGGTGATATTACTAACAAATATCTGTCTATTCAAATAAATAAATATGACACTTTTTAAAGATAAATAAATACAGGTCTTCTTTGAAGAGAATACACAGAAACCATTCAATCTTAAAATTCCCTATCTGTTCAGCCTAACAGGCTATCAAGTAAAAAGGGTTTCATTACTAGTGTATTAATAGGTCTTTGAAGATGGTTCTTTTTTTGGGGGGGAGACTGAGGGGACTTATTATTTTTTATATGTTGCATATTTGTTTTTCTTTTGTTTTGTTCTCCCATAATAAAAAGATCAGGCAATGAGACTGCAAAGTCCTGTGAAGTTCACGCATTGTTCGTTGTAGTTCTGTAACCAGCATGCTATGCATTTGATCCATTGAAGATGCTCAGGAATCTGTTTAAGTACAGGTTTAATGAGCACCACATAGAAGTTTTATTTGTGATTTCTCACTGGGAAATTTCAGAAATAATTACTGCCACTGAGGCATCGTGGAACAGGATCAGACCTCTAGTTGCAGTATGAATTAGAAATGAGAGTTATTAAGATATTCAAAAAGAGAATAAAACATTAATAAATCCCTGGGACATTTTTACTTATCTCCAATTAGTCCCTTTAGAACATCCCTTGGTTCTCAGGTGGAGACAGAGCTACCGTCCCTGTAGCAGCGCAGGCTCTTCTCGTGTGCCCGCTGCTCTTACAATCTCTTTCTTCCTTTAATTATAGTAAATGTCTGTTTCTTCTGCCTATAAATTTTCTTTTTTTTTTTTTTCCTGCTGCTTATACGCTTTCTGCATTATGCCGGCATTTTCCTCTAGGTTCCTGCCACTAGTGCTCCTCTCCTTCTAAAACTAGCAAGAAGCTGTTTACGTTTTTTATAGCCAGCTCTTTGGGAAGATGATTGCAACAGAGATATTGTCCTAAAAACACAGGGCTTTTTGTTTTTTTGTTTTGTTTTTATCACTTACTTTGGGGGAGAGGAAAGGGTGAATGTTGAAACATATTCAGCTATGTCAAAAACACAAGTATATCATTGTTATGAATTGTCATAGTGGCTGATCAAAAGATATCGTTTCTCCCATCTCTCTAGCTCAACTGTATTTAGGAGGGATCTCTTCAAACCGTTTAGTCATTAAACACAAAAGGAAAATCAAAAGTAATTGGAGTTTTCAAAATCAAAATAGATGATGTAATGAACCAACTGCATTTTTTCATGGCGTAATTTCTTGTCCTAGCTTTCCTTTAGTTAAACTGGATTTTTTTTTTAAGATTTTATTTATTTATTTATTTGACAGAGAGAGAGAGAGAGAGAGCATGCACAAGCTGGGGGAGTGGGAGAGGGAGAAGCAGACTCTCCCGCTGAGCATGGGGCCAGATGTGGGGCTTGATCCTCAGACTCCGGGATCATGACCTGGGCCGAAGGCAGATGCTTAACTGACTGAGCCACCCAGATGTCCTGTTAAACTGGATCTTAATCTCCCAAACCTAGTATTTAATATTTGGCAGAATCTATAAAGTTCTAGTTCCATTTGATAAGAAATAATCACATACTCTGAAATAAAAGTTAGCTGTAATAATTCCTGTGATTATAATGTTTCAGAATGTTTCCCTTTACCTGAGAAAATTGACACAGAAAACTCAGTTTTATAAAACCCAGGCAATTATGATTGTGCGTGTGTGAGTCTGTGTGTGTGTGTGTGTGTGTACACCACAATAGGATATGTCTTATTATAATGCCTTAATTAGTTGATTATTGCAGTATCTGATTTCTGGTTCCAAGGATAATTGTTTATGGAAAGTAAGAGATGGCCACCTCTCAGAAGACAAGAAAACCTACTAATCAAACAAAACTAAGTTTGTTAGGTCTACTACAGATAAAGAAGAATAAATCTTGTATACTTAGATTATTTTAAAATTGAAGAAAGATATTTACAGGGTTTTAGAGCTCAGGATATTTATTAAACTTTGCATTTGTGAACAGAATGAGTCTTACGAGCTTTGATGAGCAACCTGTAATTTTGATACAAAACAATTTTACTTAACTCACAGACTTATTTTCCAGAAGCACATATTTTTGTTACATCTAACTAAATTATTAGTGTTCATTCTTGGTATTATTTGACGAATTTTTGGCCCCAGAAATGTTGTTTTAACAAAATAACAGGAAAGTTTCTTTATAATATTTGTTATCATAGAGGTAGAACAAACAGCCATTTTAGGCAAAAATAAAAACAGAACAAAACAACAACAAACAAAATAAAACAAGCTACCATAAACACTATGAAAAAAAAAAAACCCTATCAGTTCTAATGTGGGGTAGTGTGTGTGTATGTGTGAGTGTGTGCGTATGTGTGTGTGTGTATTTAGCTCTTAAAATCTTTACTTCAAAAAATATTGCATGTTCTATTTTTAAAATTGTGTTAAAAACATGTAACATAAAATTTGCCATTTTATGTGGTTTTTTTTTGTTTTAAACTCTTTGATTGTCCTACATATTGTTAAATATTTTAATTAAGGTTAGTTAAGAAACTAACCTTTTCTATCACCACTGAATGAGGAATTGCAATACTTTGGCAAGTACTGGTGGAACATTTTTATCCTGAGAATAGAGATAAAACTTGTCTCACTTGCTACCGAATCCTTAGTAAATCACCAGAATGCCAGATACATAGAAGGAGCTTAACAGTTTTTAACTAAATAGATGAGTATTTAAGTCCTATCTTCTGGTCCTGGATTTATAGTTGATTTTCAACTCAGAAGTAATACTTCCGAATCCCTTCATATACTGATTTCACAACCTTGTATGCAGCAAGATCTGGCTAATTCGTCTTAGCTCCAACATGGTAAAATTATCATTTCTCACAGTTGCATCTATGTTCTCACTCTATTTCCTATATAGGTCAAGACCTTGAGGAGCCTTTATAATTCATCCTAAATTATTTCATTAAAGTATACAATCTATAATAGTAGAAACTTCAGATAATTCATATAACCTCCCCCCCTTTAATTCATCTCCTAGAAAGTAGAAGATGAGAAAATCCTTAGTGTTCTCATTTATGCCACTAAACCCTCATAGAATAAAGAACAATTTTTGATTAATAAGTATTTCTCAAGTCCATTACACACACACACATACACACACACAATTTTCTTCACAACTGTAAAACTGACTAGAAGCATTTGCTCCCAGTCACTTCTAATCAGTTCTACTTGATTCTAATTCTAACCCCAAATTATTCCAATTATTTATGCATTGTTTTCAGGTTTGCTTTATTTCTTAAGTCTCCTTACCTCTCTTTTGCTTACATGTGATACTTTGAAGATATCTGAGATAAATAGGATTGTGGGAAGATACCAAATTTAATCCAGTCTTTTCTTTTTTTTAAAAAAAAAAAAAGATCTTATTTTTATTTATTTGACAGAGAGAGACACAGCGAGAGAGGGAACACAAGCAGGGGGAGTGGGAGAGGGAGAAGCAGGCTTCCCGCCGAGCAGGGAGCCAGATGTGGGGCTCAATCCCAGGATCCTGGTATCATGACCTGAGCGGAAGGCAGATGCTTAATGACTGAGCCACCCAGGTGCCCCTAATCCCATCTTTTCTACATAGTAAAAAAAAAAAAATCTTCATTTAACTGAAAAGATTTACAATAATGGGCTTTTTTGCTCAAAGCCTTTTTTTTTTTTTAAGTCTTATTTCCTACCTTTTAGTATTAAAAGTAGGTAGCTTTGTCAAACCTCTGGGGCTATAAATAAATAAATAAATAAATAAGTCTGGAACTCAGGGGAATAGTCAGGGCTGCAGATAGGATGTGTGAGTCATCGGCATATGGGTAGTATTTGATCTACAAGACAGAATGATATCCTAGGGTAGCATATGGAGAGAAGATAAAGAGATCCAATGCCTCGAGACTGGGCCCAGGAGGTGGACATAGCCCCTGAGGCAGCGTGATGCCTTTTGTAAGACAAAAAGAGCTGGAGGAGGAGCAGGTTCAGGGTGGGAGGGACTTCAAAAGTTGAGATGAAAAATTAGAAAGTACAGTGCATTTGAGAGAGACTTCGAGATAGTATCAACCATTTTCTCAAATCATTCAAAAGTATTATTTTGATCAATATATAATAGGTGCTCACCTACACACGTCATTATTCTCTGCTGTTTACTGTTTTGTTTGATTGCAATTTCCCAGTATTACAAACAATACCCTGTTGAAATTCCTCTGTTTTCATATTTTTATACATGTCTAATTGTTTCCTTAGGATAAAGTCTTAGAAGTATAATTGTGGAGTCGAAAGGAATGAGGACTTTTAAAGCCTGTGATATGTTGTACAAAACTGCCCCTCAGAAAGGCTGTTCCAATTTACCACAGCAGTATATGACCCTATTTCCCTTTGCCCACTTAACAGTAGACAGTATTAGTATCATAAACACCTTATATTTTACCAATTTAGCAAGAGAAACGCTGTCTCTGCATCTTAATTTTATTTTGTTTGATTACTTTTGAGATTCAGCATTCTTTTTTCTTTTTTTTTTTAAGATTTTATTTATTTATTTGACAGAGAGAGACACAGCGAGAGAGGGAACACAAGCAGGGGGAGTGGGAGAGGGAGAAGCAGGCTTCCCGCTAAGCAAGGAGCCCGATGCGGGGCTCGATCCCAGGACCCTGGGATCATGACCTGAGCCGAAGGCAGACTTTTAATGACTGAGCCACCCAGGCGCCCCGAGCATTATTTTTTCTTTATCATTTGTCTTTCCTCTTTGGTGAAATCACATTCAAATGTGGGGTGCAAGTTTCTGTTTGTCCATTAGATCAAGCCTGTCCATAGTGCTGCTCATCTTCTGCATATCTTACTGTACTTTGCCCATTTGTATAAAATGGTCATCTTTTTCTCTATGAGTTCTCTATAAAAGATATTAAGCTTTTGTCTTACAAAAAAATAAATAAAGACTCTCTTTTGTCTTGCTTATTCTCCTCTTACCCTTACTCATTCCTTTCTTTGTTGAAGCAAGCTACAATGTCCTGAGACGCTGTGCAGAGGGTTCTTCTTGGTGAGTAAATGGAGGTGTCCTCCGGCCAACATCTCAGGAGGAAACAGAATCATGAATAGCCGTAAGAATGATCTTAAAAGCAAACTCTTCTCCTGTCTAGCACAGGAAGACTGATGCAACTAGCCAATGCCTTGACTGGATCCTTGTGAGAAACTCAGAGCCCCAAAATTCAGATAAGCCACACCCACATCACTGATCCACAGAAACTGTGAGAAAATAATATTTGTTGCTTCAAATTTCTTAATTTGGGGTAATTTGTTATTCATCAGGAGAAGTAGGAAAGTGATATCTGGTGAACATCAAGCAGTATCTGCCACTGACAGTGAATTTAGAACACAGGCTAAAGCATTGTAAAGAATTTCTTAATCCTGCTACTATTCAGGATAAGATAATGTGTCTATATAAATTGTTTTTTATTTTATTTATGCTCTACTACAATGAAGAAAGCATTTAAGTTTTACGACAGAAATGACAATTTTTCTTTGTGAGCATATATTTCTTATCATTTTTTTATTTAATAATGCATTAGGTTTTTCCTTCTATGCTATTACATGATGAAACAATGTTGCTTTATATTACCAAAATCACTTATGTATTTACCCCTAAATTGCATTAATTAGATCTGTTACTCTTCAACTTCATATGAATGAAATGATGCTGAGTGGTTCTTTGTAGTCCACTCTTCTGCTAATATTACATTTGAAAGTCGTTCCTGTCTTGCTGCAATTAATATATTTGTCATCATAGAATTTCATTGTATTATTCTACAAACAGTATAACCATTCTACTCTCAATGTGAATTTAGGTTGTTCCTATTTTAAGATGCAATGGATAATTCTTGTTTGAACATTCTTATACGTATATATAATGCACATATACACAATTTATTTAGTGTATAAAACTAGGAATAGAAAGTGGTAAGGTCAGTGTGCATTTTTACCAGTCATCTCTGAGTTTTGTTATTCCACATATTCTAAACACTTTATATTCTGGTTATTTCCTGCCATCTATGGTAATTAAAACACAATAGTAGCTATACATAGATTCCCAAAACATAGTAGCTAAAAGAAAAAAGCATTTTATTATATAAGATAGTTCTCGGGTGGACAGGTCTCAGCTAGGTATTTCTCACGTGAGTTATCCCAACCAAAGGCAGTCAGACTGTGACTGAGGAGTCATTTTGAGGGTGTGTGTCTTATTCCATTTGGGGGATATAACAAAATACTCTAGATAGGGTAATTTATAAACAATAGAATTTTATTTTCACAGTTCTGGAGGCCGGAAAGTCCATGATCTAGGTGCTGCCAGATTCAGTGTCTAGTGAGGACCCACTTCCTGCTTAGATAGCTGTCTTTTCACTATGTCTTCACCTGCCAGAGGGTATGAAGGATGTCCCTGGGGTCTTTTTTTGGAGTGGTACTAATTTCATTCATAAGGTCTTTACCCTTTACACAAAATATGTTTTGATTATGAAGCATCTGAGAGTAAGTTATCACATGAGGTACCACCATTCCTCAATATTTAAGAATAAAGGGCATTCCTCTGGATAACCTAAATACTTAGATCATGTAGTAACATTGATATGTCATTGGTATCTATTATTCAGAGCTCATTCAAGTTTTGCTGTGTCTATATATGTATATCTATGTTTTATCAACTGGCCAAATTCTGCCAAAATAATTCAGATTTTGAGATTGCACTAATTTCATATATCAATTTTGGGGAAACTGTCAATTTACCATAGCTTTCCTCCAATCCACATGCCTAAGAGTTTGTCCTCCAATCCACTGATGACAATAAAGATGTTATTCATTTTTTACCAAAATATCCTTGCTTTTACATATATATCTACAATGCATCTGGTATGAGCATGGAATGTCTTTCCATTTCTCTGTGTCATCTTCAGTTTCTTTCATCAGTGTTTTATAGTTTCAGAGTACAGTTCTTTCAACTCTTTGGTTACGTTTATTCTTAGATATTTTATCATTTTTGGTGCAATTGTAAATGGGATTGCTTTCTTAATTTCACTTTCTGCTCCTTCATTATTAGTGTATAGGAATGCAATAGATTTCTGTACATTCATTTTGTATCCTGCAACTTTCCTGAACTCATTTATCAGTTCTAGTAGATTTTTGGTGAAGTCTTTAGGATTTTCTATATATAGTATCATGTCATTTGCAAGTAGTGAGAGTTTTACCATTTGGATGCCTTTTATTTCTTTATGTTGTCTAATAGCTGTGGCTTGGACTTCTAGTACAATGTTGAATAATAGTGGTTAAGAGTGGGCATTCTTGTCTTATTGCTGAACTTAGGGGAAAAGCTCTGTTTTGACAATTGACTATGATGTTGGCTGTGGGTTTTTCAAATAAAGCATTTATTATGTTGAGGTAAGTTCCCTCTAAACCTACTTTGCGGAGGGTTTTTATCATGAATGAATGTTGTACTTTGTCAAATGCTTTTGCTGCATCTATTCAAATGATCATATGGTTTTTATCCCTTCTCTTACTGATGAGACATATCACTTTGATTTGTGAATATTGAACCACCCTTGCATCCAGGAATTAATCTTGATTAATTAAATTAATTAATTAATTAATTAAATCTTGATTGTGGTATATGATTTTTTTAATGTATTGTTGAATTCAGTTTGCTAGTATTTTGTTCAGGCTTTGTGCATCTATATTCTTGAGAGATATTGGCCCATAGTTCTCTTTTTTTGTGGTGGCTTCATCTGGTTTTGTTATCGAGGTGATACTGGACTCAGAATGAACTTGGAAGTTTTCCTTCCTTTTGTATTTTTTGAAATAGTTTGAGAAAAATAGGTATTAACTCTTCTTTAAATGTTTAATAGAATTTGCCTGTGAATGTGTCAGGTCCTGGACTTTTGTTTTGTGGAGTTTTTTTATTACTGATTCAATTTCATTGTTGGTAATTAGTCTGTTCAAAATTTCTGTTTCTTCCTGCTTTAGTTTTGGTAGGTTATATGTTTGTCGGAATTTATCCATTTTTTCTGAGTTGTCCAATTTGATGGCTTATAATTTTGCATATTTATTTCATAATATAAGTATTCATAATATTACAATTGTTTGTATTTCTGTGGTGTGGGTTGTTTTATTTCCTCTTTCATTAGGGATTTTATTTGGGTCCTCTCTTTTTTTTTTTTTTTTTTCATAAGTCTGGCTAGAGGCTTATGCAACTAGTATTTTTATACTCTGCTGTTGGTATATAATTTGGCATAACACATGTGCACAAAATATTTGGTGGTTTCTAGTAAGGCGGAAATATTCTATTACCCAGTGGTTTCACTCTTAGTTGTATATCTCCCAAAATGTGTCTATGTGTTTGTTAAAAGAAGTATGTAAAAATGTTAATAGCATCACTACCTGTAATAGCCCCAAACTGGAGGCCAACCAAATAACCTTCAATGTTAGATTGGATAAAGAAACTTGGGGGGTGATATATAGCCTTGGGAATAAACAAAGTACTGCTGTAAGTGATAACATAAATCAATTTCATAAACCCGACATTGAGCAAAAGAATATTGCTGCAAAATCATTACAGTGTAGGTTTCTGTTTTTAAAAAAGATATGATAGTAGTGTTACCTACAAATGACATTAGTCACTTGAAGGAAATATGGAAGGCTTTTAAAGTTCTAGTAATTTTGTGTTTCTTGGTTTCATACTGTTTATTTAGGAGCATTCATCTTATGATACTTTAAGCTGTATACTTTAGGTATTTTATTCTTCAATAAAATTAAAAAATAAAATAGGGTACAAATACTAACAAATATGTAAAATGATTCTATTTATAAAAATAAAAATACATTAAAATATATTTAAAATAATATAAAGAAAAATTATGAGATGTTTGTGGATTGGCAGAAGCAATATATAAAAGAAATCAGTTTTCCCTAAATTTATCTAAAGATATAAATTATCTTAGTAAAATTCTCAACAGGCAATTTAATTTGTTTTTGATCTTTATGAAGTTTGAAAAACCAAAACTATAATATACAGAATTGAAAAATGAAAGCCAAGATAATCTTAAGAAAAAAGAACAAGTCAGGAGGACTTGCTCTAAAAGACAAAATGAAGTTTTATAAAACTTAAGTAATTAAGCAAGTGCACAATTATGGACCAGTAGACCAATATGGCAAATTAAAAAAGGTCAGAAACAATCTTATACATATAGTGTACGGAAATATAATTAAAACCTAAGTCTCCTCCCAACTCAGAAAAATCTCTCCACAAAAGTAGAAGAGAAAGAAAACAATTTTATTTTTAAATGAGCATTAAACCAGAATGTGATATGCATCATAGGCAATCCACTAAGAGATTACAAAGACTGAAAAAAAAGTCATCATTTTAATAGCCGAAAGAGGACAACCTACTTGTGATGATTAATTTTATATATCAACTTGATTGGGCCACAGGGTGCCCAAATATTTGCTCAAATATTATTCTGGCTGTGGCTGTGAGGGTGTTTCTGGATGAAATTAACAAATGAATTGGTAAACTGAGTAAAGCAGATTGCCCTCTCTAATGTGGATGGGCCCATCTAAAGGGTTGAGGATCTGAATAGAACAAAAAGATCTGACCATCCTGTAAGTAAGAAACAATTCCTCTTGCCTGAATGCCTTTGAGCTAGACCATCATTTTTTGTTTTGGTTTTTCAGCAGAAAGGAAAAATTGGCCCTTCCTGGGTTTAGTGCCGAATGGCCTTCAGACTGAGACTCTATCAGCTCTCCTGGTTGTCCTGCTCTCAGACTCAGGCTGTTAACTATACCATCAACTCTCCTTTGTCTCCAGCTTGAGGATTGCAGATCTTGGGACTTGTCAGTCTCTGTGATTTAGTCAGTCAGTTCCTTATAATAAATCTCTTTATATACTGGTTTTGTTTCTCTGGGGAACCCTAATACATTATTACATAAATGTTCTCAAGATAATAAGTAGTCCTAGATTTAGAGCATTTCACAGCCACGTTTGTCATATATAGTTCCTTCTAAATTCACTTAGTAGTTGGGCTGACCATCTGTGTTTGTGTACTGGCTTTATCCAATGGAAAATAATCTTCTCATATGTTTTATGACAACATCACAGTTTTGCAACTTGGAGTGAGATGTCAGTCCGTCAGCTGAAGTCAGGCTCTTACCCTTCCACGGAAATAGAGAGATGAGGGTGCTTTTTAACTTTATAATTACATATCAAAGAGATGATTCCTAGGTTCCTGAGAAAGCCATCCCTGGGTCTTAAAACTGACAAGAGGCTCATTTAGCTTTTGAAATAATTTACATATATTTCACAGAAACTGAGAAAGAACTTACAATTATACATTTTCTGAAATAAATAATCTGGGTGCGTGGGTGGCACAGTTGGTTAAGCATCCGACTTGACTCTTCGTTTTGGCTCTGGGTTGTGACATCGAGCCCCACGTCGGACTCTACATGAGCATGGAGTCTGCTTGAGATTCTCCCCACTTCTCCTTCTGCCCCTCTCCTTGTGCTCTCTCTCTAAAATAAATAAATAAATCTTTAAAAAATAAAATAAATACTCCAAGAAAAGGAAGGGGTAGAAGTCTTTTCCCTTATTTTCAAGGAGAATTCAGTTTCTTATTTTTTATTTATATTTGTCCTTAGAATCTCCTACCTGTGTTACAGTAATTTTACAATTTTCTAATTGTTTTTACTTTTTTGGGGGCAAGTTGCAGATGTCTAAATATCCAACAAGTTCAGAGTAAAATAAAAGCAAACCAGTTATCAGAATAATGATAGAATAAATGAATTACTGATTTTTTTTTTTTTAAAGCCAGCATATCATCTGCCTTTGGGGAGTAGCCTTTGAATATGCCATACCACTGATAAATGGTTAAATCAGATTCTTGATTCAAAATGCACAAAAATATTTCTTGGTGATCCATTTATTTTACAAATTATTATGATGCTTTTATTGCTTTCAAGTCCAAATGATTAACAATCTATTATTTAGTAGTTCCTTATGAAGGTTTACCCAATCCAAGCCTAAGGAATAGCTTAAGTCTGGAGCCTGATAATCTAAATTTTTAATTAAGAGTTTTCCTTGCAAAGCCAATAAATATCTTGAGTTTCAGTCAATCCACTCCATCACCCTTATATGACTTTTATTTTAAGTTCTTTATTATATGACTTTTATTAGTCCCTTTAGTAATTGTTCTATTTTTCCAAATAATTTTTTCCAGATATGAAAAGCAAAGATATCCATGGCCATTATCTGCTCTCACAGTCTTATAAAAAGGTACCCATTAAAAGGTACAGAGTGACCTTCCAGTGTTTAATATATGGTTCTAATGGTTTTAAGTCCTTTTGGACTTAATTTTTTTGCATTGGGTCTAAATCAGTAATTATACTATGATAACAGTTAACAAAATCTCCATAAATAACAGCCATTCACCTTTGTTTATTTATTTATATTGTACCCCAAGTTAATTGAGTGATATTAGATCTCTCTTTTGAAGACTGTATCTGCAATTGCTGGATATCTGTTTGTCTATTATTTAGATGGTTTTCTTTTCTTTTCTTTGTTAAAATTTTTTTATTTTTTTTAAATTAACATATAATGTATTATTTGCTTCAGGGGTACAGGTCAGTGATTCATCTCTATACTATCCTTCCAATCAAACTAACTACCAAAACAATTTTGTGTTGAGTTTAGGGCCTGAGTACCCAGGTGCATATTCATTACTTTTACTTCTGTTATTACCCACAATTACTGATAAAAATGGTCTGACTTCTACACTGTCAGTAACCAGATTGTTGGACTTCTATTTTTTTTTTTTAAGATTTTATTTATTTATTTGACAGAGAGAGACACAGCGAGAGAGGGAACACAAGCAGGGGGAGTGGGAGAGGGAGAAGCAGGCTTCCCGCGGAGCAGGGAGCCCGATGCGGGGCTCGATCCCAGGACCCTGAGATCATGACCTGAGCTGAAGGCAGACGTTTAACGACTGAGCCACCCAGCCTCCCTGCAAATTGTTGGACTTCTAAATCAAGGTCCCATTTAACCAGGAGTACAATTTAGAGAGAATTAGAAATAAGATTGTGGGACCGTTACTGGGAAGTATAGAAAGAAAATAATAATGAAACAAATGATATGTTCATTTTCTAATAAGATGTTATTCTTCAATAAACTAATTGAAATAAACCTACTGTGAATAGGACACCAAGGTAGTCTATGGCATTAGTAATCTCTTAGAATTCCTCCTTCTAGTTTAGTAGTTAGTAGTTCTTTACTAACTAGTAGTTAGTTCACTACCTGTATTGTAACTGATCTATCAGAGCTGCTAACTCAAGAAACAAATGGGTGGGCCCTGACACAGTGCCTTAGCCAACAGTTCTGTCCCAGGGAACCCTGAGGGGTCTGGATAAATCGGAAGCATAGCTCCTGGCTGGGTTTACCAACACTGTTGCTGAACAAACTCAGATAAACTCATCGCAAGAGAAACCAGTAACTCAAGAGATGAGGTGAAAAGGAGAAATTTATTTTGGGTGCCAGCAGCCAGGGGAGTTGGCAGGCTCAAGTCTTGACAACTAACCTCTCTGCTGGCAAGATGGACAGCTAGAGTTTTATAGAGAGAGATTCAAAAGGGTAAGTGCAGAACAGCAGGCAAAGAGTACATGATCATGGGTGAGGGTCAGTTTGTGTTCAGTGGTGACCATGGGCAGGGAATGGGATGTGTGTGGGGGCTGGTCTTCTAGGCATTCCTGTTGCTATCAGGGCTTTTTTTGGTGTGACTGTTGGAAAGTTCTGGCCATGGCAAAACACCTTCCTCAATGCCTCAAGAAAGTGCAATAAGAAAGAAAAACAATGGGTTTCAGTTAGAGCATGAGTTAAGCAGGTCTTGTCTATTACTGGTTTTAGCTTTTGGGTTCAACAGTTGAGCAAGAGGGCTCGCTGATAGTGTCAGTTGGTCTAGAAATCTCAAGTTCTTTGTAGGAAGCACAAACCAGTCCTCTTGAGGTGCTGGCTTCACATGGTTAGGTGTGAATTCAGTTTTGATTTATTTTTATATTTATTATTATTTTTTTTTACTTTGCTAGCCAAATGCATAATCAGCAGCACTTGAGAGGGTTTCTACAATGAGAAAAGCTCTTTTAAGTATTGAACATGATTATAAGAGGATTCACTTAAGTCATGTATAGGACATGGGCTCAGACCCAAATGTATAGGTCTGCCAAACATAACTTTAAAGGGAGAAATCCAGTGCTTACTTCCAGGTGCCTTCTAATTTTTAACAAGGCCAATGGTAAAGCTCTAGTACATCTTAACATAGTAGACTGCGGAATTTTAGCTGATGTGTATTTAGAATTTGATTCACTTGCTCTACTTGTCCAGAGTACTGAGGCCTCTAGGAATCTGCATACATACAGACCGGCTGCATATGAGCTTTTGACAAGGTGAAAGACTTTAGACCATCACACATCATATACACCATATCTAGACAAAAATCTTACTTTTACCTTTACCTTTTACAATTAGTTCTATGAAATTCAACTTCTTTTACCAGGTTCCTAATAACTTTGGTCATGGAGACTTCGTATGCTACCTTGAGAGTGGCCTGCAAGGAATTCTGCTCACAAACAGCACATACCTCTAATACACTGAATGATTTCATCTTTTCTGTAGGCATAGTAAGAAGCTGGTGTCTTTAAAATGTCTCTTTTAGGGGCACCTGGGTGGCTCAGACGGTTAAGGGTCTGACTCTTGGTTTCAGCTCTGGTCATGATCTCAGGGACGTGAGATCGAGCCCACTTCGGGCTCCATGCTGGTGGGCGTGGAGCCCGCTTGAGATTCTCTCTCTCACTCCCACCCCCACCAGCTCAGGCTCCCACATGCACTTTCTCTCTCAAAAAATAAAATAAACTCTCTTTTATACAATGATTTTGTTGATTACACAACACTAACCAAGCAAATAGGTGGTAGAGGAGATGTTGTGTTAGATATTTCCCATAGTCCAGTTAAATTTCTATTAGCCTTTTTTTATAATCCATGTGTCCATTTTCTTTTGTGAAGCATAGTTTAAAAGATGAATAAAAGTTTCTTTTAATGTATTAAAAGTGAAGCCTCTATATTTGTAGTCTGTCATGTTTTTACAGCAGCTTTGCAGTTCTGTCAGCAAAATTATTGCCTTTAGAAATTTCATGCTTCTACCCTGTGTGAGCTCTACAATGAATTGCTGGTATCTGAGCAGGCAGCTGTAAAGACTGACAAATCAGCTATCAATGCTTCACGAGATTTTGTTGTTGTTGTTCTCATTCAAATAAAAATTTCTCTATTTAAAAAAAATGCTCTGTTGCATGAAAGACACCACTCATATACTTATTATTGTTATTATTATTATTACTAGAGAGAGAGAAAGAAGAGGGAGAAAGGGAAAGAGAAAAGTCTGAATTTCTAACCCCTAATAAATCCAATTATAACATTATGCTTATGGGGAAAAAAAGACATTTTCACTTATATTTGCTTCTTGATGTTTCTTTTTGATTGACCTTAAAAATTTTTGACGGGGCGCCTGGGTGGCTCAGTTGGTTAAGCGACTGCCTTCGGCTCAGGTCATGATCCTGGAGTCCCGGGATCGAGTCCCGCATCGGGCTCCTTGCTCAGCGGGGAGTCTGCTTCTCCCTCTGACCCTCCTCCCTCTCATGCTCTCTCTCTCATTCTCTCTCTCTCAAATAAATAAATAAAATCTTTAAGAAAAAAAAAATTTTTGAAATTCCCTCTCGAATCTCAATATAAGTTCCATTTCTTACTAATACTTTATATTATTCTGATTTTATATCTGACTACTATAGGTAGTTGCATAATAATTCTCAGATAATCCTACATGATTGAATTTATATACTCACTTGGGCCAATTAATTGAAAAATATGAAATATTTAAGGTTCTGTTTAAATGTGATCACCCAAAGGTATGAAGTGATCACTAAATGCAGGTTACCTTAATAGACAAAGGACACATGGAAAAACGAAATGATACTAAAACAAAACAAAATAGATGGATTCTGCCATTCTATCGGTAATTTATCACCTGACTGGTTCTGCACAAGCTATAGAATCTTTTGAACTTAATTCTCATCTTTAAAACAGAGCAAATGGTATCTGTTTATATTCTCTGCATTGTAGTAAGATAGTAAAGAAGATAGAGAAAGTCTAGAGCCTGGGAATCTGACTTGCACAACAAAGTACATGCAGCTACATGATATTTGAGTGAAGTTCTAAATGTAGGCTTTATCCTTATGATTAGACATTTATAATGTGTTTGTGATAAATGAGTGTACAAAATAGTAACAATTCTCCCAAGTGCTTTACTTGTTTTCTCTTTTGCTATTAA
This sequence comes from Mirounga leonina, assembly GCF_011800145.1. Taxonomy (NCBI): domain Eukaryota; kingdom Metazoa; phylum Chordata; class Mammalia; order Carnivora; family Phocidae; genus Mirounga; species Mirounga leonina. Next base: position 25,608,040 of record NW_023270316.1, on the reverse strand, counting down.
CATTTTAATCAATTCTTATTAATCTCTTTTTCATTTCATGCAGGAGATATGATAGAAATCTTAGTATTCTTTGAACTTTAACACTTTGAGTTTTCTAAATCTGTTGGGTTTATCCTAATTAGGCCAAATATATTTATTTTGGATCTTAATTAACTTCTAATATGGAGTCTATTTTTCATTAGCAATTTTTTCATTTTCTTTATTAATCCTTCCCAAATCACTGTTGCTTGGCATTTTCTACAAACTGCCACCAGCAAGGACAGTAAAACAGTATTAGTATTCTATACAGATTCCATTAAAATAGGCCAGTATTCTTTACCTATTTAATTTTTGGCATAATTTCATATATAACCATGCAATTATTAAACATAGATAATTGAAGGACATTTTTATATATATGATTATGTCACTCAAATAATTTTAATTGTACACAACTATAGCAAATTTTTAAATATATGTGATTATAATACCCGGTTTGTAATTATAGAAATGGATATTAGACAGGCCCTATACCTGGTACCTTTAAGTATTACAAATTGAGAAAGTCACATATACTGAGAGAATTGACTATTGGCTGAAATAACATATACTAGGTCTAAATGTTCTTGATCTAAGCCACAGAAACACTTTACGGGTACTATCTTCTGGGTGAGATTTTCCGCCGTAGTCAATTAATGTCATCTATGGATAATATGAAAATCTGCCAAAAACAAAGAACTCTATTTCTATTGTTCACATGTGCTTTTCATTTAAGGATGTAATGGAAAGTAAAAATGAAATAAAATTACCAGACACCATGTATAAGTTTTACAATTTAAGGGACTTAAAATAAATTCTTAAAAGTCTAGATGTTAGCATCCTTTTTGAAAATATTTTATAAATTAAAACATTAAGTAAATGAGATGATGTTATAGCAGACCTCTATAATATAGTTAACATAGAAATATAAATCATATAATTAAGTCTCTTACCATTTCTTAGTCTATTTATGACAATGCCCTAAACAACAATAATAGAATTGGGATACGTAACTACTGAGTCATTTTTGTCCTACGACACAATTCCTGAATTATTCAGGTTTACTTATCAAGATATAATGAAGTACATTTTACAGGTAATAACAAATATAATGTCAGTTTCTACTGCTATTTTTAAAGATTATTTTTATTTCAGGGAATGCCATCAGGATGAAATATAGCACTTAAAATGCATATATTTTTTAAAATTTTCTATTTGTAGTGTTTGTTTATGAGGGCCTGTTAACAGTTGTAAGAAGTGTTTCTTATTTGTTCCTATTCAAATTGTATTCAATACATTATAAACTGTTTTTTGATTGCAATGAGTAATGCAGTCACACTGAAATTTTCTGCTATATCATATAGGCAATATTCTAAGAAATAGTTTCCAATTGACATATGTGGTTATTGTTAAAGTATAATTTTTCAAGAAGTAAAACCATGAATTTCATGCAAATACTAAAAGAACGTGTGTCATAGATTTTATTAAGCTCATTGATTAATGAGGATGCCAGTAATATATTAAAACTGGTTTAGATGAGAAATTGACTCAGATATATATTTTCTATAAGAAAAAATACTGATTTACAAAACTCTGAGCTGGGATTTTTTGTACTGCAATGGTCAGGAGACATTTGTATACCTTTAATTTTCTATAAATTTATTTCTCCCTGAACAGAGTTGTAAAATAGCCTAGTTAATAACAAAGACAATCAATTGTTCACATCTATAGTAAATCATATAATCCCAGAGAGTCTGTAAAACAACTCCGAGAAATCCACTGACTGAAAGGACACCCAGTAATCTTGATTTTAATCCTTTCTAAACCTTGGAAAATTTTTCTGTACAGTATTCATTTTTTGGATATTATAGATACTATAGATTCACAGTTTAAATATGTGTCCTATAAAATTTTGTGAAGTACATGGACATGGAGTCATAAAATGTTCCGTACCTACACATTAAAAATCATATATATGTACATACATATGATATGATAAATTTTATCAGGTTAATGAATTATGAAAAGCAAGGGAAAACTAAGCATAAAAATATATGTTTTCAGACTAGTATTTTTAGTCAGTTTAATTTGTAATTGTGTTTTATAACAGGAAGTTACCATTCAGACATATGAGAGCTAAGGAAATTTCTTGAGACCTTATTCAAGTAAAACAGGGGATTGCTTAAACAAAAATGTAAATGTAAATGTGTGGTTTTGGAAAAATGGCTCCAATACATTTGTAAGAGATAAATGCCAGTTTTCACAGCTTGAATTGGCAAAGAAATTCTTATCCCCATAATTATTTAAATAATTTTTAATATTTTATACATTTTAAAAAATCATAGAAAACTTTATGGAAGAATTCTTTGTGGTAAAAAAACCCCAACTAAATGATAACTTTAGCAAATCCAAATTGATCTATGGCTACCACTGAAACTGGAGCATAGAAAAAAGGTTAAAAATGTGAAGGAGAAGTTAGGGCACTCCTAAGAGTTGAAATAATTACATTGAGAAGAGTTTAATGTAACAATGTTTTAAGTAAAGTTAATTCTCATAAGAGAAATTCACATTAGAATTACACTAATTAGATTGGAACAATCTAATGGTTTAATAATATATTCTGTTGTGCAGCTGTGGGGAAACAGATAATTCAGTTATTGTTATCATTGATGGGAATGCAACTTTCATGGAAGAGGGTATGGCAAAATAAAAAAAATTCCACAGACATTTACCTTTTCATCTAGCAGGCCCAATTTTAAGGATCTATCCTAAACATTCATTCAAAGAATATAAAATTAACACGTAAGGACTTTTACTGAAGTACAATTTGTAATAGCAAAAATAAAACATCATAATAAATAACTGGACACTTCTGAAAAGGCCACCAGTGGGATACTGGTTAAATAAACTATGATAAACAGACAAAAGGGGCAACACACAGCACTCAACAAAATAGAGAAATGCATGACTGTTTTTAAAAAGAAAAGAAAACATTTTTTTAATATATTACTAATAAATAATCTCTAGGAAATGTGCATAGTATTCCTAGTTTAACCTAAGAAAATGGAGATACACTCATACCTACTATACAGATACATACATATCTGGTTATGTATATGTTTGTAGTTTTTAAATGGTTATCTCTGAAGGAGAGCAGAGAATGGAAAAGTCATGGATACAAATTAGTCTTCTTTAATATGCTTTGCTTTGACTTTATATTAATAGAAATAATATATGCAAGTTTAAAATAAAATAAATTTAAAAAACATCTTTAAAAATATAAAGTAAATAATACAAATAAATTTAAATTTTTACCTATCCCAAGTGACTTTAATGCAGAGTAATTGACTATTCATCTCTAGTAAGATATACTGTATAGAAAACACAATTATAGCCATATACATATATGTGTATAAAGTATTTGGTAACCAAATTGTTAATGGTAATTTTGGCAGTACTGATATTGTTTTGCTTGTTTTAACTGTGGATGCATGGTGGTGAAGAACACAATGATAATTCATTCAGCACTTTGATCCATCACTTTTGCTTGTGCCAAGATGCAAAAATCTTACTTAACATAGTTTTCACATCATTTGTGTAAATGACAACCCAAGATAAAGGGTGAATAATGTTCTAGTGTTATATAGATATATTTTTGACCTTGCTGGATAGGACTGTAAAAGGTATGACATTTTACTCATCCTTGAAAACTAAAACATTAGTCTGCCAAACTAAAAACTCGAGATGTTTGCAGAAAATAGAAGAAACCTGGATCACATTTTTTTTTTTAAGGCGTTTATTATTACTCATGGCCATAGCAATAGCTGGAATATTATCACTGTAACTCTGGTTTCCTGGGGCCCAATCCCATACGGTGGTATAAAGAAGCTTACATAAACTACCACAAATCATCAATAACTTTATTTCTCTCCCCAAGGAATTGTAAAATAGCCCAGTCAGTAACAAAGCTGATCAACAGTACTCACATATACCAAATCAGGTCATTGCAGAGGGTGTGTTAGACAACACTGAGCAACGCCCCCCCCCCCACACACACAGTAGGTCGCATTAAAGGTGAAGGATCCTGAGTTCAAGGAACCAGCAACTTTCATAATGGAAAGAAACATGTCTGACTTGCTCCAGAGAAAACATGGGCTTCGTTATACTGCAAAGTGAGCAAACCCATCTCCCCCAGAGACAGGTTCTGTCTCAGCAGAACCAAATTCAAAACCCAAACGAGAAACAAATAATGCAATATATGTTAAGAAAAAAAAAAGAAGAAGGTAGCGGGAGGGGAAGAATGAAGCGGGGGAAATCGGAGGGGTAGACGAACCATGAGAGACGATGGACTCTGAAAAACAAACAGGGTTCTAGAGGGGAGGGGGGTGGGAGGATGGGTTAGCCTGGTGGTGGCTATTGAGGAGGGCACATTCTTTTTTTTTTTTTTAAGATTTTATTTATTTATTTGAGAGAGAGAGAATGAGAGACAGAGAGCATGAGAAGGAGGAGGGTCAGAGGGAGAAGCAGACTCCCTGCCAAGCAGGGAGCCCAATGTGGGACTCGATCCCGGGACTCCAGGATCATGACCTGAGCCGAAGGCAGTCGCTTAACCAACTGAGCCACCCAGGCGCCCGAGGAGGGCACATTCTGCATGGAGCACTGGGTGTTCTGCACAAACAATGAATCATAGAACACTTCATCTAAAACTAATGATGTAATGTATGGGGATTAACATAAGAATAAAAAAAAAAAAAACCCCAAGCGAAAAGGTTGAGGTGATGCAGTGTATGGCCTCCATGGTTTCTTATCCCCATAATTATTTAAATAATTTTTAATATTTTATACATTTTAAAAAATCATAGAAAACTTTATGGAAGAATTCTTTGTGGTAAAAAAACCCCAACTAAGGAGCAGAGAATAGATGGAGGTTGGGAGAGAGCGATCAGCATATTTAAGTTTTTCAGTTCATTAGTTTTCCTTCACAATGTGTTCAATTTTCTCTGTGAGCTCTGAGTCCCTAGGCAAAATTTATCAGCGGGTGATAACCCTGGGACTAGATCATGCTTCCGCAGATGTTTTTAGGGAAGTACAAGGAACGGAGTTCATGGAGGAGATCTGCTACTGTTATACTCTCTGGATTTACCCTGATGATGCTCTTTTAAAGAACTAAGTTTTTATCACCTAATCCTCAGGGGGTGGATACTGAGAGGCCGTCTGTGATCACTGTTAATTGTTAATGCCCTACCCACTCCCTACCAAAATTAATTTGGCTATGTTCTCATGTAAACAGTTCTTCCTAAAGCTGCATTGGACTTGCTGTTTTCATGACTAGAAGTACAATACAGTAAGCCATAGTGTAAATCAAAATTCTCAGTAATAATAAGTGGTGGACATAAAAATCTCTCCTACTGGGCACCTGGGTGGCTCAGTTGGTAAGCGACTGCCTTCGGCTCAGGTCATGATCCTGGAGTCCCGGGATCGAGTCCCGCATCGGGCTCCCTGCTCAGCGGGGGGTCGGCTTCTCCCTCTGACCCTCCTCCCTCTCATGCTCTCTGTCTCTCATTCTCTCTCTCAAATAAATAAATAAAATCTTAAAAAAAAAAATCTCTCCTACTGCTTTTACAATCCTACCTGTAAAGCTCTCCTGCTCTTCCCCCACCACAGTGATTTTCTGCAATCCTTTCTTGTTCAGAGAAGACGTGACATGTACTCTATGGTTAGATATCAGCATTTTCCCTTCTACAGAGCCTATGCAGAAAATTAGCTGGAAGAGAAATCACAATTAAAGATTGGATTGTGTGCCTTCTCTCGCAGGCTTCCACTGGGCTTGGGTTCGAGAACGCAGAGAACCTTTTGGTACGTTTTTCATAAAATAAATTATCTGTATTTCATCTGGCAGAGGACAAAGGGCAATCGCTGCTTTCAACAGCCCACTGGTTTTTAGCTATATGCGTCATTTTCGGTTTAAATTCTGAGAATCTCAAGGACGATATGAAGTAATTATTTCTCATCAGGTCTGTATAAAAAAGTAAACTCTCCCTGTTCAATTCCCTGCATCCGCAATGTTTGTTTAAAGCTTTCTTCTGATGTTTTCCCCTCATTGTCTTTTGTATGTATTTTAATTATTTCACTTCATTTCACTCGGGGTTGGGAAAGAAGAGAAATGAACGTGAACAATCACCATGCCTAAATAGAAATAGCCCCTTCCAAGCCTTAGTCCTTTGTCACCAGATTGGAGACTTTGAGATTCTAATGCACAGCCAGTAACAATGAAGCTCTTTCTACAGATAAAATATACAATGCTTACAGTCCTTTCTCATAATATAGTTATAGAGCTCATATTTTGTATTCTATAACATTATCTTTTTAACCTAAAAGTAATAAGACTAATTCTTCTCTTCACAGCTGCAAGTGTCCTTAATTTACTCATTTAAAGAATACCATGACCTAGAAAATTTCTTTATGATGCACTCTTCAGAGCAAAGAAAATTAGGATAATATTTCAAGCTAAATATTTTAGATTCTAATTATATAAGTGTGTTCTAATCACATTGCATGAATATATATACACATAGAATAAAAGTATACACACTCACAAACATAAGAAAGTTTTACTCTCATAGCATACTTAGCAAATATTTTCTATTAGATATTTTTCCCTATTGCTCCACTCTCATGAAAAGAATAGAGCAAAAGAGGCTCTTAGAAAATAAGAAAGCTCTTCAATGTCAAACCAAAGGTCAAGAGAATTTTTCATAAGAACATCAGATAAAATTTCCAAATTCTGTACTCAGTAATTTAGTTTCTTTGAAAAGACTTGACTTTTGAAGTGCAGTTTTAATCATAATTTAAAAATAAGAGTATTGTGTCATAAAAGATCTTCAGTACAGATAATAGGAAGCTCTTCCATTCCATTCTTCTTTAAAATGTCAATGTGAATTTAATATATTTTATATATTATCAGTATCAGAATAGTATCTCAATATAACTCTCAGTTCTGAGGATTCCTTTAATAATTCTGCAATACATTATCTCAGAAGTACCTTGTCTTCAAAAAATGTTCTTTAATTAGTTCTCTTTTCCAAAGGGACCACCTCTAAATGATACACTGGTGTCACAAAGAATCAATGCGGGGCTCGATCCCAGGACCCTGGGATCGTGACCTGAGCCAAAGGCAGGCGCTTAACCGACTGAGCCACTCAGGTGCCCCAACTTAGAAGGTGAAGGCAAAAAACAAATGAGCAAAGGGAAAGAAAAAGGGAGAGAGAGAGAAACCAAGAAACAACAGACTCTTCATTATAGAGAACAAACTGACAATTACCAGAGGGGAGATAGGTGGGGGGATTAAGGAGTGCACTTGTTGTGATGAGCACTAGGTATTGTATGGAAGTGTTGAATCACTTGTTGTGATGAGCACCAGGTATAGTATGGACGAGTTGAATCACTATATTGTGCACCTGAAACTAATAAAACACTGTTTAAATAAATGAATAGATACACAAACAAACTGGGCAAATTGCTAGGAAGAGGAAAATCCATAGAGAAATAGTATTTCCACCTACTACCATCTCCTTAATTTAGACATTGAAGGAAAAGGCAGAACAAAAGTTAACAAAAGTACTGAAACTTTGGACATCATCATTAACGAGTATGAGCTAATAGACATATGTAGAACTCTGCTCCTAGCCCCTGAATGATATACTTTCTTTTCAAGTTATAACAAAAAATATACTGGGCCATAAATCAAATATCAACAACAACAAAAAGGACTGAAATTGTGAAGGGGATATTCTTTGAACATAATGTAATTAAGCTAGACAATATAAACAAATAAACATGAAATTTTCCTTGTGTTTGGGAAATACGAAGCATACCTCAAACTTTGTGTGGAAGAAAAAAAATAGAAGCCCTATGGATAAAGAATAGAAGGGAAAAAAAGATAGTAGAAGAACAAAATAAAAATAGAAAATAAAGAAATGAAATGAAGAGTAAAATATAGCAGAATAGCATTAAAAAAATCTGTGATCCCTGGTTGTTACAAGATTCTTTGTGATATGTGTATTATAGAAATAAGATCTATGGATTGGGCTGGAAAAGTGACAAATAATAAATTCTTACTGTAATATGACTTATCCAGGCCAAAACATTCTTATCATGAGAGAAAGAATGCTGTCCTTCGATACTCATTCTAGATATTGGGTCACAAATACTGAAAACAAAGTCTGTGTTGAGGAGGGAAGGACACTATGAGGGCTGGGAGTGGGGATTAAAATTCTCTATAATATTTAGCAAGTGATGAATTTTTAAAAGATTTTAGAATAAGTAAGCAGATGTTCAGAGGAGCAGAGGGGGGAGAATCAATGGCACTTTAAGAATTAGATAAGTACTGATTATAAAGTCTAAATTTAACAAGCAGGTGTAGGAAGCTATATTTGGAATATTAATCTGTGATGGGTTGATTACTTTAGAAATCAAGCTATTTCTACATATTCCTCCCACCATCATCCTTTTAGACTACCCCATCTATATGTCCCACATTATGGGGCTTCCATTTTTTCCTGGGGACGGTTTAGCAGGAACCCCATTTTAGGTTCCAAATTAAGATCATTTACACTTCTCAGTGAGAGATAATGTAGCATGTGTAAACACTAGTGCAAACATAAAAGATTTGAGATAAATTGTTAAAACCAACTGTCCAGTTACCCCCCTCCCCCCACCCGTGGAAAGTAAAATAGTCCTTTGAATGGAGAAGTGGAGAGCTGAGTTGAGTGAAGGAGTACTGACAAAAGTGACTCCATCTTTGGCCCTTCAGTTTGTTCATGTTCACTGGATGACCTCTCTTGGGGCTACATGATTCAGGTCCCCTGGGGATGAATATACATACCTTAGAAGTGCCCACCAAGGCCAGTGTGGGGGCAAGCTTGCTCTGGCCTCCCACGAATGTGTTAGAGATAACATAGTCTTGCCTCCCCCCATGCACAGGTGGTACCACAAGATCTAATGAAAGGTTAGCTGTCAATTAAGTGCATGCATGCAAACCCTTTCAGTTGCATGCACTCTTTGATCTCACTACAATGCATGTCCCTTCAATATCTAAAATCTGTGGACTAAGGTCCAGACTTTGTGGAGACTATGCAACTGCATGGATCATCCTGTGCCCGGTCCCCCGAGTCAGTAAGTTACCCTGAATAAAACTGTGTAAACTGTATGGAGCCTCCTGCTTCATTCTCAGGTCTCAAAGGGCCTGCAAAATTTGGGGAATACTTTACTATCTTTCCCCCACCTTCTAACAGTGAGAAAGACTTATAGGTAAAGTGCTGAAAGTGAGAAGCCATGTCAAGTGCTGGACTGCTGTTTGTACTTCTTAAGCAAAGTCTCAGAAGAAAAGCTGAGAAGGTACGGAGTTGATGAGATGGCCCTGTGTGGATTTTGGGAATGTCAGTGACAGAAAGACTGCCTTACTATTTTCCAGTTGCAGTTTCAGTGAAGCAATCCCCTAAATATATCTTATACTCTCAGATTTGAAGTATATTGATAAGTTTAGTAATAAATTTAAAAATTCAGACTTGAAAGTTCTCAATGATACAAACATCAAAGAGTGACATGGAAGTAAACTCCTCATGCAATAATGAGCACATAAATGAGCCCAACAATATATAAGCTAGAAAAGGGGAATATAAATTAAGGACATGGTGGTAGAAATGCTCTTTCTTTATAGATTTGTCTATGAAAATTAACTGTCTAGAAAATGAAGTCACATGGTAGTCTGTACCAGATTTCCTGTAGTTAAATTAAAGTGTCATAGTTTTAACTCATTTGTGGAACTTAAGAAACAAAACAAATGAGTAAAGGAGAGAAAGAAAAGAGAGAAAGGCAAACCAAGAAACAGACTCTTAAAGAGTTGACAACAAAACGATGGTGGGGGTTGGGGGATGGGTGAAATAGGTGATGGGATTAAGCAGTGCACTTGTGATGAGCACCAGTTGTTGTATGGAAGTGCTGAATCCCTACATTGTATGCCTGAAACTAATAGTACACCATATGTTAACTGGAATTTAAGAAAAAAATCTTGAAAAAATGCATCATAGTTTTTATTTCAAACAATGGAACCTTATACAGTATATTTCTATAATATAAATACATGTTTTAATTACTCCTCCAAAGAAGACATCACTTTCCAGAGATAATGGATCAATTTCTGGGTTGTAGAACCCCTCAAAATGTGTAACTAAATTATTTTTTCCATATATGTCTAATTTAGAGCTCATGGGAATGGCCAAGGACAGGGTGATACAAATCGGTAGTTTTTAAAGCAATTGGAGTGGAGAGGGGAGTGGAAAGAAGAGCAATAGGAAGAAGAAATTCTAGCTGCAAAAAAGACAACATTCAGGTAAAGGTCAACAGGAATACAGAGGTCAGCAAGCATAGGGATTTAAAGAGAGGTCTAAAGAGATGTGGGAACTTCACTGAAGGACTGAAATGAGGACAGAAGTTTGGACGTGTGAAGGAGAGATACAATCTCATACTAAAGAAACTGGACTATTTAATAACTGGCATACTTCTAACCTTATGTCTAGAGTATAAGGAACATTCCCTCCTCATGATACACACTTGGGATTGGAGATGGAAAAACAGAGGCAGTATCTTCACTCTTTGCCCCCAGAGGGCTATACCTAGGAGCTGCTGCCCGCTTATTATCTCTGAATCTTAGGGGGCTTCCAAGTCAATGGTAGAAAGAAGATAATTTATTCCAAAATCCCCAGTGATTGCTAGAAAGAAGCTTTGTGCTGTCTCGCAATTTTCTTAATGAATCCAGAAGAATAACAGCGTCATTTATAAATAATTAGAGGTCCAAGTTTTAAAAGTTACAACTATATTAACATGAGGGGGAGGCTGAATTCTAATGTAAAGTATCTCCCACCTAAATTCACAAGTACAGCAACATAATCATATAAATATTTTGTTCATTATCTCTGCTTAACATGGATTTATTGTAAACAGATGGTGATTGATTGAAGTTTAACATATCATAATATTTTTTTAGGATTTTATTTATTTATTTGAGAGAGAGAATGAGATAGAGAGAGCATGAGAGGGGGGAGGGTCAGAAGGAGAAGCAGACTCCCTGCTGAGCAGGGAGCCCAATGCGGGACTTGATCCCCAGACTCCAGGATCATGACCTGAGCCAAGGGCAGTCGCTTAACCAACTGAGCCACCCAGGCGCCCCTATATCATAATATTTTTTAAAATATGATATTATACAGTGAAATACAGACCACGTAAAATCTTTAAAATAATCATTTAAGAAATAATGTAGTCTCATTCCCTAATAGAGACCTAAATTCTAGTGAAAATGGTAGTTTGAGGTTTTGCAGTATTTAGAAAAAGAGTTGTGTTGGGGCGCCTGGGTGGCTCAGTCATTAAGCGTCTGCCTTCCGCTCAGGTCATGATCCCAGGGTCCTGGGATCGAGCCCCGCATCGGGCTCCCTGCTCGGCGGGTAACCTGCTTCTCCCTCTCCCACTCCCCCTGCCTGTGTTCCCTCTCTCGCTGTGTCTCTCTCTGTCAAATAAATAAATAATCTTAAAAAAAAAAAAAGAGTTGTGTCTAACATATATATTGAATCATACTATTGGATTTAACAATCACTTTTATATAACCTGCACTGGGATAAAATATGGGTATGGAGATGTGTGGAAGAAGAACTTCATAAAAGACCTGGCACATCCATCCAGACAACACTTATGCAGAGAGAACCAGATAGTTTCCAGGCATTGTGCTGGGTATTACAAACAAAATATTACAAACAATATGACAGAACCTCAAATGTGATCAATCTCGGTTTAGTTAGATCCCAACACTTACTTGTTTGATGAGTGCATGTGTTCAAAATATCTGAATTTGATTCATGTCTCTATCTTGGGCATGTTAGCTTTGCCAGTCATAAATTACCTGAGGCTTAATTTCTTCTACTATAAAATAGATCAATGGTATTTACCTCCCAGGGTGGATATAAGGATTATAGATAAGATAATATACAAAGTGAAAAAGAGTGTGTTGTAAGTGTAATTAAGCACTTAAAAAGTGATTTTTTTTCTCATTGTTTCTTGGAGTAATAGAATATTTGTGGTCAACTAAATGGGCTTTTTGGAATCCATCCAATAGTAACTTCACTTGATAAAGTTTCATTCCATTTTTTTAATTTATTTCCATGCTGTCTGCTTGATTGTTTAACTTATTAATGATCATGTGGCCTAATGTGCCTGAATATGTAGAGTTAGGATTATGAGAAGCAATGAACTGGGAATTTGAAATATTCTACATAAATAGAATATAATTTGTATCGCTTTATGAAATGTATTATTTTACTGGCCAATAAACACAAAAAGCATAACATAATGGCATCTTTATTTCGTTATTTATTTCCAAATTATGCGAAAAGGATTCAGTGCAGAATGTATAATATTATAAAATCACTGTAACAGTAGGGCCAGGTAGGAGAATGTGAAAGAAATGCAGGGTTATTTTCACATTCTAGTTATTTTCCGGTTTCTACATTCTATTTACACAGCTATAACTCATTAAGTCCAGTCCGTAGGGTTCCATCTTTGTCTCTAGAACATAGTTTTACATTGGCTACAGGGGAATTTAAGGAAATTTAACTTATCTTTCTATATTACCTACCACTATGAAATTTTGTTAGTATCCGGGTTTGGATTTTGTGTACGGCTTTGGATAACTGACTTTCGGCTTATCCGCATGTGGCTGAGAGTTTGTTTTCATAATTTGCCTCATGTATTAATATGACTAGGATAATGGCTCTGCTTTGTTATCATTAAACCCTTTTTTAGCAAACTTACTACTGGCTTTCAAGCATTAAGGTGCAAATAGCTTAAGTGTGAGCATTTCCTCCTCTGCTTTCTCATTTGAATCATCTGTTATCCCATTCAAAATATATTGTATCAGTTGCTCTGTTAGATTACCATTTTCTGCAAACTGAACTTCTTTGTGGCATGTGCATCTGGCTCTGTTTTGATCTACCATCATCTCAGATTCTGTAAGACAACTAAACCTGACCACATACAATACTCCCCAGTTGATTTTAAATGCTCACAGCACCTTTGTTCTTGGTATTTCATCTCATTTAAAATTGTTTCTATTTTGACACATAGCTGTTTGACTCTGAAATCCTTCTTATATGTGATTCTATTAACTTGGAATTTTTCTATCTTTCCAGAATTTGAATTTTATTGGCTCTAATTTGCCTGCCTCTTTTGACTATCTCAAGCAAGGAATCACAAATTCATTCAGGACTCTCAAAGCGCAGCCTCCTAAAAGTAGCAGGTTGACTAGCATCCTGTCCTGGTCAACACGGGCATCATTTAGGTTGGAAGAACCAGGCATTTACAAGAATATCAATTGTGTTCATCTTTATCTGCCCAATTTCCTTATGTTAATTAGTCCACACTTGGTCTAATTGATTCAATTAATCTAAGTTACCACATTTGGGGACATAGTCATTTGTAGTATTCCTTTATTATCCATTTGACATCCATGATTCATTACTAATACCTTTCTTTCATTTTTTTTATTTGTAATTTGCTTCTTCCCTATTTTCTTGATTAATGTATATGGAGATTTATCAGTTTGATTAGTCTCTTCAAAAAGCAGGTTTTTTGGGTTCAATGATTTTCTCTATTTGTTTTTTCAATTTCCCTGACTTTTGCTCTAGTTTATTATTTATTTTCTTATGTTTGCTTCAGATTTAAATTGTTCTTCTTTCTCTGGTTTCCTAAGGCAAAAGCTTATATCAATGATTTTAGAAATTTCTTCTTTTATAATATATGCACTTAATGTTATAAATTTTAATCTCAGCAATGCTGTCATAGACCCAACAAATTTGACCAAGTTTATATTAACTTTTATTTAGTTCAAAATATTTTTATTCCTCTTGGCCTTTTTACTAACTTAAATTGGTCCTAAATAACCAATGTGTTATTTAGAAGTTTTTGTGTTTTTTTTTTTAATTTTTGGATATTTGGAAATTTTCCAGTTATCCCTCTGATTTTTATTTCTAATTTAATTCCATTCTGATCTGAGAATATGCTGTGTATAATCGCTATTCCTTTTAAGTTGTATTTTATATCTTAGAATATGGTTTAACTTGGTGAATGTTCCACTTGGCCTTGAGAAGAATGTGTATTTTGCTGCTTGGTGGTTGTAGGATTCCTTATATGACAGTGGATCAAGTTCATTGACAATGCTGTTCAAGTCAACTATATCTTTACTGATTTTCTGCTGGTTTGATTTGTCGATTACTGAAAGAGGAACATTGAAGTCCTAACTATAATAGTAGGCTTGTTTATTTCTCCTCCAGTTTTATTAGTCTTTAACTTGAGCTTCTAATGGTCTCTTATAAGGCACAAACATGTTTAGGATTTTTTTTTTTTTGAGAATAGATGTATTTATATTCATGCTATATCTCTTTTTGTCCCTGATAATTTTCCTTGTTCTGAAGTAAGCTTTGTGTGAAATATAACTACTCTAGCTTTTTTTTTTTTTTTTTGCTTAGTGGTTTTATGGTATTTTTTTTTTCTTCTATTCCTTTACTTCCTTTACTTTTATTCTACCTGTGTCCCTCTCCCTCTGCCCCTCTCCCCACTTGTGGTCTCTCTCTCTCTCTCTTTCTTTCTCTGTCTGTCTCTCTCTTTCTCAAATATATAAATAAAATCTTTAAACAAAATAATCATTTGAATTCAGGTATTTCCTTTTGTTTATATTGGGAATAAACATGCTACATCACTGACAAATTATGAATACAGATAATATACATGTTTACATATTATATATGACATTTCTGAGGTAAATTTTACACAGACACACACACACACACACATAATCATTTACAACCAGAAAGAAGAAGGATTCTGTTTATGACTTTCAATCCTTGGTAAAACAAAATTGTCATGCTTTCACCCATAGTCATTTAAAAAAAATATTCCTGGCTCTTAAAACCCAGATTTGGGACCATCAGCATTGATAAGATATTCCCTTCCTTCAATAAGCTAAAGTTAAAAAAAAATAAACTGAAATTACTAGTTCACCTACAACTAATGAAAAGATATAATTTAAATGTCATTGTGGTAAATGTTATCACAATGCATTTTAAAGCAATGATTTTGGTAATATTTTTATTTCTATTTTCCTATATGGACTAGAATCCACATGTGTCTATCATATTTGCCACTGTATTCTTATTGATGATGATGAATGAAAGTGATAAATTAATTGTTATAGGAATGAATCAACATACAAAGTGAACCTTCCATGGGGCACCTGGCTAGCTCAGTCAGTAGAACATGTGACTCTTAATCTCGAGGTTGTGAGTTTGAGCCTCATGTTGGGTGTAGACATTACTTAAAAGTAAAATTAAACACACACATGTGCACACACACACACACACACAAAGAGAACTTCCCGTGGTATTTTGTTCAAGGAAAACTGCATTAAGTATTATTTTTGTGTCAATATTGGCTTGAATTCCTTATAATAATTATTTATTATCTCCAACATGTCAGCAATTACTTATTTAGAAATAATGGTGATTGATACAGGCAAGAACTATGGAACCCATGAAGCATTCCAGTTTAAGGAAGCAGGAAAGGCTTTCAGAAATAAGGAAACGATTAGATATACATTTAAAAGCCAGAGGATTTCATTGAGTGTGCGTAGTCAGATATGAATAGTGGTTTGGGAGTGGTCCAGGGGTGTTGGAGGGATAAGGAAGGAAGGTGTTTGTGGCAGAAGGAAAAGATGCATAAATGCTTATATTAGAAAGAAACTTGGTGCAGTCTAGGAACAGAAAAAAGGTCGATGTTGTATGTGGGAAAGTGGCACACTAGTGGTCAAAATTGGGAATAAACCACAGAGAGGTCATAATATCTGTTTCAGGAATAGATTCCCTCAGTCACACATTCATAAATTTGAAAATATATAACAAATTATACAATACTGTCTTAATTATGATATCAAGCACCAGGCTTGGAATAATCTCCATAATTTGCTCTAATTTTCTTTGCTGTGACAATCAGTTTTTATGGATTTTTAAAATACAGATGTTATTGAAGTTACCACTCAGTGTAGAAACAAAAGTTGCCACTAGCTAAATTTTGTATATTTGACTTGGGTATTTAGTTGATATAACATGTAGCTCAAATATTTGCTTCTTTATTAGAAACACACATTACAGGTTGATACATATTCAATTTTTTATGCATGTAGGAGGTGAGCTGCATATAGAATTTCATTGCTGAACAAAATCTAGATTACCATAAATAATAAATAATAGACTACCTACCATCTATGCACTGTTACATTTGGTTTATATTAGAGTTAGGTTTTCTCTGAATTTTCCATTATAGTATTCTAATGACTATTTAGAAAACTGAACATAATATATTTTATAATCATTTTGGTAAAATTTGGTGATTATGCTACATATAAATATTAAAATATAATTTGAAATTATAATTCATTTTTAGTACTTTTGGAGTTAATATATAAAAAGAGAAAGTATTTATCCCTACTTATCCCTTGCTTTAATTCTTATTTTAAGAAGTTTCTTCATAAAATTAATAGTCCTAAAGAAAAATCACTGTCATTTCAGCATGTTATTTTTTATTATTGAGCAATAGTTGACATATAAAAAGCTGTGTGTATTTAATGTATTCAACCTAATGTGTTGGAACCATGTGAACTTATCACCACAATCTATAACATAATCCATCCCATTCAACAATTTCCTTCTGCCCCCTCTTATTTATTATTGTTTGGGTCTGGGTCAGGTAAGAATATTTAACAGAGTATATACTCTCTTAGTATAATTTTATGTATAAAATACAGGGCTGATAGCTATAGATACTCTGTTGTACAGTAGATTTCTA
The DNA here is from genome assembly GCF_011800145.1 of Mirounga leonina. Taxonomy (NCBI): domain Eukaryota; kingdom Metazoa; phylum Chordata; class Mammalia; order Carnivora; family Phocidae; genus Mirounga; species Mirounga leonina. The sequence continues at coordinate 25,591,081 of NW_023270316.1, read as the reverse complement.
AGATCCATTCATTTTGTACAGTTGAAACTACATGCTTTGACTTTACTACCTCCCTATTTTACTTGCCCTCATCCCCAGTTTTTGGTAACCACCATTCTAATCTGCGCTTCCATAAGTTTGACTATTTTAGATTCTTCACATTAAGTAGCATTCCACAGTATTTGTCCTATGTATCTGATTTATTTTACTTAATATAATGTTCTCTAGGTTAACCCGCATTCTCACAAATGGCAAGATTTACTTCTTTATCAAGACTTAATAATATTCCATTGTGTGTATGTACCACACTTTCTTTATCCAGTCACTTGTTGGTGTACATTTAGGTTGCTTCCATATTTTGACGATTGTGATTAATACTGCAGTGATCATGGGGATACAGATACCTTTTGAAATCCTGAACTCAATTCCTTTGGCTATTACCCAGAAGTGGAGTTCCTGGATCATATGGTAGTTCTAGTATTAATTTTTTGAAGAACTCCCAATTTTTTTCCATAGTGGCTACACCAATTTAAATCCCCATCAACAGTGTCCAACGGTTTCCTTTCTCTACAACCTCACCAACACTTTTTATTTTGTTTTGTTTTTAATAGCCACCTTAACAGGTGTGAAGTGATATCTCATGGTGGCTTTTAATTGCATTTCCCTAATGACTAATGATACTATTATTTCATATTCTTATTGATGGTTTGTATGTGTTCTATGGAGAAATATCTATTCAGTTCCTTTGCCCATTTTTAATTGGAGTATTTGTTTCTCTTTTGTTTTTGCTCTTGAGCTGTGGAATTTCCTTATATATTTTGGATATTAACCCTCTATCAGATATATGGTTTGCAAATACTTGTTTCTATGCTGTAGTTTGCTTTTTGTTGTTGTTGTAGATTGTTTCCTTTGCTATACAGAAGCTTTTTAGTTTGATGTAAACTTACTTGTCAATGCGATATACTACATTAACAGAATAAAGGACAAATATCACATGGTGATTTCAATAGATACAGAAAATGAATTTGACAAAATCCAACACCCTTTTATGTTAAAAACTCTTAAGAAATTAGGTATAGAAGAAACGTACCTCAACATATTAAACACTGTGTATAAAAAGCTCACAGCTAACATCATACTCGATGGTATAAAACTGAGTTTTTTCTGTGAGTTTCAGAACAAGGCAAAGATGACTATTCTCACCACTTCTATTCAACATAGTACTGGAAGTCCTACACAAAATAATTAGGTAAGAAAAAGAAATAAAAGGCATCCAAATTGGAAAGGAAGAAGTGAAATTATCTCTGTTTGAAGATGAACATGATTGTTTATTTAGAAAATCCTAAAGACTACACACACACACACACACACGACACACACGAAGTCGTCAAAATGAATGAAGTTGCAGGACGCAAAATCAGTATACAAAATTCAGTTGCATTTCTTATACAGTAACAACAAACTCTCCAAGAGGGAAATCAAGAAAACAGTCTCATTTACATTAGCTTCTTCAAAAAGAATAAAAGACTTCTGAAGAGCTTAACCAAAAAGTTGTAAGATTTATATACTGAAAACCACAAATCATGGATAAAAGAAATCGAAGAGGACACAAATAAATGGAAAGACATTACGTGTTCATGGATTGGAAGGATGAATATTGTTAAAATGTCCATAAACCCACACATATACAGAGAGCTAGTCTTCAACAAAGACGCCAATAATGCTTGATGGTGAAAGGATAATCTCTTCAAAAAATGGATATCCACCTGCAAAAGAATGAACCTGGGCTGTTATTTTAAACCATACACAAAAAGCAATTCAATTGGTTTAAAGGCTTAAGTTTAAGAACTGAAAACATAAAAATCCTAAAAGAAAACATTAGGAAAGTCTTTTCGATACTGGCATTGACAATAACTTATTGGATATGACATTAAAAACATGGGGAAAAAAAGAAAAACAAGTATAATATTATAAAACCAAAAAAAATGCAATTATATCTTAATACTGTTTCATGAGAGGAAATGATAGGAACAAAATATATTCCTAAAAATTTATTTATATTACCTTATTTTAAAATGATTTTCTATCAGCTACTATTAATATACCTAAAGGCAAAAGAACTAGAAATCTTATTCTAAATTTTTACAATATTTTTATGTTAATAAATTCACAAAGAAAATGAGAATATAATAATATCTACAATACAAAAAAGTGGAAAATAGAAATAAAGGTAATGTGATACAGTGAAAAGAAGTAAAAATATTGTTCTAACAGAACAATTTCCAAATGTACGTTCATCATTTCAAACAATATGCTCTAGGGGATACTTCCAGATCTGTCTCACTTACATATCATTTAAAAATTTACCTTCTCATATATGTTAAGATTCTTTCAGTTTTTGTAACAGCAGACCCAATTATACTGATTAAAGCAAACAAAAAATAAATTTTCATGATTAAGAAGTCCAGTTAGTACTCAAGTTAGGTAAGGCGGTCTGCTGGCTAAAATAATTCACCAAGAATCTGCTTGAGAATGGTATCTCAGTTTCCCAGTTGATAAAAGAACAACAGAATCTGTCTTATGCAATCATGGTGAGGTCTAAATGAGGTTTAAGGAAGTTAGTTGTTTAGGAGATTATCAGGAACATAAAAGTTCTGTGTACTTATTAATTAAGTAGTGAATGCAATATATGACTTCATACTTTTCATTTATCTAAATAAATTTGTCAAACAATGTCATTTGCTATAACATCCAAAACATGAAATACTTTAGAATAAATTTAATGAACGAGGCATCCACAGTAAGAACTGTAGCACATTGCTGATTGAAATATTAAAGACCCAGTTAAATGAAGAGATACATCATATTCATGAATTTGAAATCAAAATATTGTTTAAATGATAATGTTCCTAAATTTATTTATAAATTTAACTTAATCAAAAATCCATTAGACATTTTTATAGCAATTAGCAAACTGAGTATGACATTTATGATCAACAAAATTTTTGCTAAGTAGAAGAAAGCTGAAGGTTGTACACTGATTTCCAGACATACTCTAAATCTAAGCTAATCAAATCGGTGTGGCATTTGCATGAGGTGGCAACATGGAACAGCAGAGGGACTACATAAATTGACCCATATAGATATATATATGATAAATTGATTTTTGAAAAACATGACCTGCAAATCTATGGGAAAGAATAGTCTTAAGAAAAAAATATATAAAAAAATATTGTAAACCCTAGCTTATACTACACATGAAAAAAATTATATCAAAATGGATCATAGGACTAATATAAAAGCAGAAGCTACAACATTTCTAGAAGAAAAGAAAAGAGAAAATATCTGTTACCTTGGGGTGAGCTTCCAAGTTTATAAGTTTTTTAGATAGGACACAAAAAAGTACCCATCAAAAAAGAAGTGATTTATCTATTTAATTGACATTACAGCATTCTGCTCTTCAAAAGTCTTTCTTAAGAAATAGAGATGAATCACAGGGTGGAAAAAAACATGTATACTATAAATGTCTCACAAATTTTTAATATCCAGACTACATTAAGAATGTAAAACTCGGGTGCCTGGGTGGCTCAGTCGGTTAAGCGACTGCCTTCGGCTCAGGTCATGATCCCAGGGTCCTGGGATCGAGCCCCGCATCGGGCTCCCTGCTCTGCGGGGAGCCTGCTTCTCCCTCTCCCACTCCCCCTGCTTGTGTTCCCTCTCTCGCTGTGTCTCTGTCAAATAAATAAATAAAATCTTAAAAAAAAAAAGAATGTAAAACTCACAAGAATACAACACAATTAAAAAAAGAAACATGTCACAAAAACAAGGAAAACAAGTGGACAATAAGTTTATGGAAAGATCCTCAGCATCTTTAGTCATCAAGGTCATGTAAAAATTATAATTGCATACCACATTACATCCATCATTAGAAGGACTAAATTTTTAAATTTTAAAAATTGTTGATACAAAATTTGCCAAAAATCTTGAGCAACTGGAACTCTTCACACATTTTCTTTGGAAATATAAATTCACACAACCACTTATGAAAATAGATTGCCATTTTGTTACAAAATTAAATGTACTTAACATACAACCCAGCAAACCAATTCTGGTATTTTACCCAATCTATGTCAAGGTATATGTAAATGTTCATAATGACTTTATTCATAACATCCAGAAACTGGAAACAAATAGTCAGTATACATTTGAATAAACATATTTGATATAATCATATAGTGAAATAGTACTTAACAATAAATTGAATGAAATATTTCCACTTTCCAAAACATAGATGAATATGAAAAAAAAATTTGGTCAGTGGAAGAAGTCAGACACAAAAGAGTATGTACTGTATTATACAATTCATGTAAAGTTCTGGAACAGACAAACATATTCTATGGAGACAAAATTCATTTAACAGTTGCCAAGATAGTGGGGGTTGAGAGAATTTATGAATAAAGGAGGTCCAGGGAATTTTCTGAGATTATGAATATCTACTGCATCGTAAATGTGGTGTTGGTTATATGTGGTATATTTTGTCAAAAATTAATGAACTATTTATTAAAAGTTTTATCATATGAAATTTATAGCTCAAAAAAGATAACTAAAATATTATTGTCTAAGGAGAAAAGTTAATTGAAAGTGTCGATAATTTCGTATTTGCTAACCACAAAATACAACTTGAAAGAAGCTGGCTGGCATTTTTATAAAAAAGAAAAAAATATTTATAAAAGAAAAGCTTACAAAAAATACCCTTCAGAAAAATAGTAACACTCATTAAAGACAAATATGGCTAAGAAATTGATTAATGTATGTGCATGTGTTCCAAGAATAATTATTTTGTTTACCTGTTAATATTCAGGTACTCAATATAAAAAGGTTTGTTGATGTTTTTCTTTAATAATGTATATATTTGTTTATGCAAAAAGGATGATTTATATGTCCATCAATATAATCAAACTGTTTTAATCTAATGTAATTTTAATTACTTTAGCATTTTTGTCACTCTAAAAGTTCCCAGACTTCTACTGTAAATAAAGCTGTCATTCTCCCTCTGAGTAGATCACATTAAATCATCCTCATAATTTACTATGTCTTTCACTTTCTGCAAACCTGCCCTCTCTTCAAAATCCTGTTGGTAGGTATGTGACATAATCCTCATATTTATAGTCAGATGCCTGAACAACCTCAAAGGTTCTATTTCTCTTAATATTTTGAATAAGTACTGATCAATCTCCAAAAAAAATCCATGTATTTTGTTTCTTTATATTACATACACTACTTGTATAACAAAGGTCCACATCATCTGTACTTTGGATAATTTAAATTTGGTCTTTATAAGTCTACCCAGCCTTAGCCACACATTATCATAGTTTGTAAACTTTTATTTGTTCCTCATCGCTTTAAGAATGATATTTAATCCCACTTCCAAGACATATAAAATCTTTTATTAGAGAAAAGCTATATTATAATTATTTAGAGGTTTGACAATATTGCAGACATTCTGGAACACTGAGCTTCTTAGAAGCTATGTGATTTTAAGAAAGCTTTTTAACTACTTGTTTGATTTAAGAATGTGAAAACTATTGCTAAGAATAGTTTTGGTAGAATTGTTGGGATAAAAGCCTTGGGAGTCTATAGATTTATTTAATATGTACATGTTCCCAATATCTTACACTCTGGATATCACTGGAAATGCAACATGAATAAACAAAGGATAAAATACAAGTTGAATAAGTAGTCCATTAAAAATAAAAACCGGGACACCTGAGTGGCTCAGTTGGTTAAGCATCTGACTCTTGATCTCAGCTCAGGTTTTGATCTTGGGTCATGAATTCAAGCCCCATGTTGGGTTCCATGCTGTGCGTGGAACCTACTTTAAAAAAAATAGTGACTTTGTTTCAAAGATGTACTAGTATCAAGCCTTTATATAGAAAGATCACATGGTAAACCAAAATTTGATATATTAGTATTCATAGTCACTGTGATGCCTTCATCAATACATAGTGTATATTATTTATTTAAGTTTTTTAAGGAAAAAACTATGAAAACTGATGCTGTACTTGCAAATTTCAATTAAAAATGAATATTCTTTACATTTATTGTCTAAATTAAATTAGTATTTCTATTTACAAGCCTTCCAATAAGTCTAATAGAAACAAAAGATTTCTGTTTTCTTATTATAGGAAACATAGCATAGAAATGAAATTATCAGTTAGGCACTAAATATACAATCCAGACTAACATTAAGTTAATGATTGAAAGCTAGTGATTTTAGTTTATTTTCCCTATTAGCAATATTTATATTTAGTCCTGGAATATAGGGTTTTTGAGAACTTAAAATATTTCTTTAAAGTGCAGCACTATACTTAGTCCAAGTGACTATTTGAGATTTTTTTATATATAATTATATTATCAAGCTATTGTAAATAGTATTTCCTATTTGGTATCCATAGTTACCATAGAGATCTGGAAAGATCTATAATCATTTAATAGAAAACAAGCATATTGCCAGACTCTTGGAGCTATACATGTGCTATTTTAATAGGACTTTAAAAGCATATTTATCTTCTTCACGATAAGTTAAATTAAATAGATAAGGATTTGAAATCCAGAGCAAAGACCTTTAAAATAAAGAATTTATGTTCAGGATAGAGACAGAAAATCTTACTTGCTGTTATTTTCCAACTCTTTATATTTCTAATGAGAAACTCCTGCTGAATTCAGTACCTTGAAATATGAGTATTTCTGAACATATAAATGTACCAAAAGCAAAGAAAACCAAACAAAACCCCAGCAATTTGACATAGAGACCATTAGATGTTATCTTCTTAAGTACAATAATATGAGAAAAATAGTTTTCAGAATTAAGTATTGCTTGATAGCAGACACGATTTCAAGCAGTAAGTACACTGGAGTGGAAAACAAGACCAAAGATTTTACAGCTGTAATTATGGTTTTGCAACTTATTTTCTGTGTGATATTTGTTCGGGACTTTGGTAAGGCCATATCCAATTTTATGTAGCATTCAAGTAGACCAAAGATCTTAGGTGAGGTGATAGGACTGTAAACCACATAAAAATAAGACTGTAATTCTAATTATCTGTATATACTTTATATATACTTTATACTTTATATACACTTTAATGAGAAACATTTTCAGGAAAATTAGATAGAATTCTTCAGTGACTGCTCAATATAAATTCACATTTTAATTCCATTCTACCTTTCTTATCTCTTAATACATTTTCTCAATTTATTGGTAAATAAAATAGAGGCATACAATCAGTGAAGAATTTTCTCATCATTCCTAAGTTTAATAAAATTGTAAGTAGGAATTAAAACATTTTAAAAAGAACACTTCAGAAAGCCACATTGAGGCAGTAAGTTGGTAATTGGTTAATAACCAATGCCTGCCTGATGGGAGAAGATCTTAGCATTTATAAGGCTTAAAATAATAGTAAATGAGCAATTACTGAGGATTTACTATATGATAAGCCCCTTGCTGGGTATGCAGATAGGCATTGCACATGCATTATCTGGTCATTCCTTAAAATTCTATGAACCAGGCACTATTTTATACTCATTTTATGAAAGCATAGAGAAGTTGTTTAAATTGTCTATTATTACCATAGCTAATACATTATAGGAATTAAGCTATCCAGCTAGATGTACTACAAAATACATGTATTAATAAGAGGGAGTATTTACATGTATCATTCCATTGGTGGCATATTTTAAATTTTTAATCCATTGGAACTAAGGAGGAAAGAAGAGTCCAATGGACATGTACATTTCCCCCACAAATAATTGTTCAACATAAAATCAGTTCTAATAGGAAAATGGGATTTTTTCTGAATATCAATTATTAAAATGGAGCCTTAAAAAGTTTTATGTAATATTATATTGAGTACTTTTAATAAAGGAGGACAAACATTTGTTTAGCTCAACAGTATTCCAAAAAGTGTTACCAAACAAAATAAGCTGTATTAGCTTCATGCTAAAACTTGTGGCCCAAGGTGCCCACAGATCTAAAATGAAGATTACTGACAGAACTTGACATTGAGTTAAATTAGGATATCATCAATTCCCTGACTAGGTATTTCGTGTTTTCTATCTTTGTCTCTCTCTCTTTCTTGCTTTCTTTCTCTCTTCCTGGAACACACACTATTAATATGTATTCTAGCTTTTACTATTTTTGTCTGTCATTCTACAGATTACAGCATGCATTCTTGCTTGTCAAGGTTTAATGTCACTTGATATTGTACATGCTTCATAAAACATGAAAGAAATTAGAATACATTAACTTTATTCATCCCTCCTGATTTATGTTATTTTGACCTATATTTAATTCTACTGTATGGTGATTTACACAGTAATTTCTAATTAGATTTACTCTTTTCAATGTTTTTGTTCCTCTCAGCATCTCCAAGTTTCCATATTATATGACTTTCTGTCTGAAAAATCACCTCAGTAAAAATCAGGCCTGCTAGGCAAATTCTCTTCCTTCTTATTTATTTGACAATGTCTTTATTTTGTCTCATTTTGAATGATATTTTTACTTAAGAGAGAAAGTAAAGTTGGAATTATTTTCATGTAGGATTATGAATATACTATTTTATTGATTTCTAGCAACCATTGGTTTTTGGAGAACTTTGAGAGTAAGTAATTTCTATTATTTTGCAAGATATGTTGTACACCTTAAACTAACACATATAACTAATGTTATCAGTTAATTTTATCTCAGTCAAACTGAAAAGAAAGAAATTGTGGTACATACATACAATGAAATATTATTCAGCCTTAAAAAAGAGAGAGAGAGAGAGATCTTGCCCTATACAATGGCATTATTAACATAGAAGACATTATACTAAGTGAAATAAGCCAGTCAAATATCATGTGATTTCACTTAATAAGGTATCTAAATTAGTAAAGCTCATAGAAACAGAGAATACAATGGTGGTTACCAGGGGTTGGGGAGAGGGGGACGGGGAGTTGCTAAAGTTTGAGTTATACAAGATGAACAAGTTCTAGAGGTCTGCTGTACAACATTGTGCTTGTAGTTAATACTGTATTGTGCCCTGAAAGGTTAAGAAAGGGTAGATCTCATGTTAAATGTTCTTACCACAATAAAAAGCGTAACATTTAATAAGATATATTTTAATGATTTGTATCTTTCCATGTTATCCTATTGGGTAATTGCCTTATGTGCAAGATACATTACCAGATGTAAATTAACATTTAAAAAAAATTTTTTTTTTTAAAGATTTTATTTATTTATTTGAGACAGAGAGAATGAGAGAGACAGAGAGCCCATGAGAGGGGGGAGGGTCAGAGGGAGAAGCAGGCTCCCCGCCGAGCAGGGAGCCCAATGCGGGACTCGATCCCGGGACTCCAGGATCATGACCTGAGCCGAAGGCAGTCGCTTAACCAACTGAGCCACCCAGGTGCCCCAACATTTTTAAAAATTTTTGGTAAAATGCTAGCTTTTTGGGAAAATAGAATAAAGATGGGTAGTTCTTTTTTTTCATGAAAGACATTTTATTATTATTGTGCTATATAACATTAGTGAATATACTCGATTGCATTTTCTCAAATGGCCAGTGAGACACAAGATAACATCTTTTCGATTCCTGAAAACCTCAATATCATCTATCTTTTGGAGAATCCAGTTTCTTATGATATCTATGAAACTGTCCACAGGGATACCAGTGGTACTTAGCAGTAAGGTACCTTTTGCTAAGTTGTTCTATCATGGGTCCTTGCTCAACGTGTTCTTTTTTTTTTTCTTTTAATCTGGTTTGCAGCACTTGATCATGTGTTTCTTCATTATTATGCAACAAGATCTGGCCAAGGGATAGGTTTTGTATCTTCATATGGAACATCCACAGAAGGATGGTAGCATACTATCCTCCTGCCATCAGATATTAAAGCAAGCTCTACTTTGCAATTATAGTCATCTGGAAGAGAAGAATATGTAGATTTATGACAAAGACAATATAAAGCTCCATTTTGAATTTGAAATAAATATTTCCAAATAGTTTTGTTTGATATTGCCCATTTTACTGCTGCTAATGCTATGGTGACTCAAAATGTTTATCAGGTGGTGTGAAAGAAGATGATTCAAAGAGTGGTGGAGGGGGTGAAGGTTGTCAAAAGGCACAAACTTCTAAAATTTGTGTCTAGGCATATCTATTTTCATCCCTTGAGAGCCACTCACTGCGAGCCCGCCATCTTACTTCAGTCAAGATGGGTAGTTCTTGATGATCAATAATATGTTTTGGGCAACACTAAAGAAGCAAAACACTTCACTTAACTAAGTCAAAGCTAAGGTAAGGCATAATTTTTATCCATTTAGTGTTTAGAATTTTGAAAAGAGAATGTAATTATTAAGAATTTATGCAAATGATTTGTATCTGGAATATTTGTGAAAATATGGAAGAAAAGTTTTTTGGGACATTAAACTAAGCATTGTCAGTAGTTATAGCTGTTAGCTTTAATAGCTTAAGCATAATGGGACTTGTACTAATCAAAATATTTCATCTTGTATTTTGCATATTCCATTCAGAATTCTTTTGAAAGGATCCATGGAAACATTTCTCTGACCATTTAATGTGTATTTTTTCTAATAATTTATGAAATAAAATAAAAGAATTTCCATATATTAATATGGTAATTTGAACAGCTTTGGTAGCTGAAAAGGTAATTCAGGAAATAGAAACTGCAAAAGATAATATTGAATCAGAGAACTGAAATAATTTTCTTCCTTATTTCTACTCTATTTTTTCATAATTAACATAATTGTATAATACAATATAAATATTTGATCAACCTCATTTCTCCAGATGCCTAAGAGTTTTCTTTATTCCAAGTAATAGTGTTTAAGCCCTATCTATAATCTTGGACTGTCTTCTAGCCCCAGTCAAGGTTTCAGATATTCTCTTCTTTGAGAATAAGCCCAACCAAAATCTTGACTGCAAACTCTGATACACACTGCTAGAATTACTCAGATAAACAATTCCTCAGTTGCTGACCCAGAGGGGGAAAAAACCCAAAACTCTGTTGTTTCAAGTTGCTGAGTTGAGAGATAGTTTGTTCTACAGCAATAGATAACTAAGGTACTCTAAACTAGGATATGCTTTTGGAATGTTATTTTCCAGCCACTGATGGCTATTAAAGTTAATTCTAGTATAGTGTAAATCTTTAATTATATAGCACATTTAAAGTTTTGCTTTTATCCAATGCAGATTAAACTTTGGCTCAAGAAATTTAAAATTCCTCCTTATTCCATCTTCTGACACTAGTTCTTCTGGACATACATCATTTTGATTGTAAGGCTTGTGAGGATGCAGCTTCCTTCTCATTTGTGGTTACTGCTTTCCTAGCTGATATCGACTAGCTGCACATATTTTCTGAGTAATAATCATCCCAATGCTGTCCTTTTCATGGGGTGCATATATGGGTTCATCGTGGGTACCTGCAAAGCTCTCCCGCTGCCCAGTTTGCTGATGGGGGAGACTCGGTGTTGACCCAGCCTCTTCTACCTCTCCAGCTTTCCAACCTCAGCTTCCACCACCAATGGTCCCTATTCCTGGCCTCTTTTTGCTACAAATTCTTGCCTGTTGAGAATTCTTTATTGAGGATATTATAATACTACTCAACTATATCTACTTTCCACAATGTTCATTTGATCCACCACAAAATCATATACTTTCGCTCACAATATGTGATATGAGTGGTGGCAACACCAGGGTCAACTTCTCTTCGTGATCTTCCCTCTCTCAGCAATTTCATTTTTTCCTTCTCTGAAATGAACAAGAGCAGCTTTAATGTCTTTTACCCACACTGACATAAAACGGGAAAATGAATGTTTGCTTATGGTTCTTATGGGCACCCTTATTTTTCCCAAATAATTTTCCTGGAAGATCCCTTCTATTTGTTGTCAGGAAGACAACAATGAAACACTCTCCTTACTGCTGTATTGGGGGAGAGAGTAACATTTCAAGGAAACATAGTACCCCTAAAATGTTGATGACCGTGCCTCCTCCATCCTCCCCTTCTGGAATGAGTGGGGACTTAATCCTCCACGTCCTCACCAATACTTACTATTTTGCTTTAAAAAAATATATACCATCCTAGTGTGTGTGAAGTAATATCTCATTGTGGTTTTGAATTCCATTTACTTAATGACTAATAAGATTGAGCATTTTTCCATGTACTTCATCGACTTTGTATACTTTCTTCGAAGAAGTGTCTATTCAACACCTTTGCATATTTTTAAATTGGGTTGTTCAGCTTTTTTGTTGTTGAGCTGCAAGAGTTTGTTATACATTCTGGATACTACACTCTTCTCAGATATATGATTTGCAATATTTTCTTTCATTCTATAGGTTATCTTTTTACTTCCTTGGCTAATGTCCTTGATGCATGAGTCTTTCATTATATGAATCCCACTTTTTCTATTTTTCTTTTGTTGCCTGTGTTTTGGATATCACATGTAAAAATTTCATTGCCAAATGCAAGGTCATTAAGATTTACTCCTGTGTTTTCTCTAAGAAGTTTAGAACTTCTGGTATAATTTTGAATAGCAGTGTGAAATAGCATTCTATCTTTTTTTTCTAAACTTTGTAAGAAATCTTTCAGTCTTTACCCATTGAATATGCTGTTAGCTGTGGGCTTTTCATAAAATAATGTCATCATCATTATCTTGACCATAAAGTTGTGTAATTTATGGACTTAATCTGTAGCTATGGTAAAGAAGCAGGGACTAGGCTGGGGACTACGCTTAGCAGTGGGTTTGGTCTCAGGAATGTCAATCATAATGTGTGACAAACTCATGCTCAATATGGATAACTGGAATACACTAAGGGATTCTATGTAATCATCCTGAAGATAAAGAGTAAAAGAATAGATGTATCTAAAGAGTACTGATGTTCATGGATTTTGGCCATTGCCTTTGCAACATGGCTTTTTAAATTAATGGCCATGTCATAGACCCCTCAATAAATACAGTCTATCCCTTATTTGTGAATTCCATATGTGTGTATTTGCCTACTCACTATGATATTTATTTGTAACCCCTAAATCAATATTCATTGTGCTTTGACAGTCATTTGCAGACATACACAGAACATGAACAATTTGTATCACTTGATGTAGATATTCCCAGCTGAGGTCAAACAAGGCTAAGCTCTGCCTTTTTCTTTTAGCTCTCACAGAGATGACCAAAAAATGGAGTTGATATGGAGCAGTTCAGTGTAATGCAAGAAGCTTTGGCTCTGTGGACAGTTGGATGGAGTTTGAAAAACAACTCTGTCACCTCTTAGCAGGGTGGTCTCAAGCAAGTTACTTACTTCTGAATCTCATTTTTCTTTTCTTAAAAAAAAAATGGACTTTGTGAGGATGCGTTGTTTTATGCGTTAAGATTATAATGTTTGGAATATGCATATATATGTATACATATGTACATATTTCCCAGAAGCAATAGTTCAATATTTGCTAATTCACTGTTCGTGGTGATTTTATAGAACTATACTACCACAAATAATAAAAATCAGTTGTCTTTGTTCAATGCATACTCAGTAAATGAACAGCTACTATACATTAGGTTGGTATCCCTTTCAAAGGGGTTCTGATACGTGGGGGCACCTGGGTCACTCAGTCAGTTAAGCATCTGACTCTTGATCTCAGCTCAAGTCTTGATCTCAGGGTCATGAGTTCAAGCCCTGCTGGGCGTAGAGCCTACTTAAAAAAAAAAAAAGTTCTGAAACTCAGTAAAATTTGAAGAAACAGTTAACATTATTGGATTAAGATGCTATATTTAGGGTAGAAAACAAATTACATGTGAACATGAGAAAATTAGAGAAAATCAAATATAAATCCTAGCTTTGGGGAATAATGGATATATACATTACCTAGATTATAGTGTTAATTGTCTAGTTTTATACATATGTCAAAACATATAAACTTACACATTTTAAATTTATAGTTCAATAGCACTGTTGATATCACAAAGCAATCACAAAGCAAAGAGAAAAGTAGAAGAAAAAGTGGCAAGATTGGGAACACATTGAAAGCAAGATGGAATTAATTTCAAGTAACTGGTTGACAAGAGAATTCAAAACCATATTTATAATGATGAATTATACTACTTTGTTCTCATGTTTATATAAAGACCTTCTACTTCACCTCCCAGAATGGAGCAATACCTTAGTAATACTTTCTGACAACACTCACCAGTGTGCTCACTTGTGGACTCTTCACAGAAGTAGAGTGACAGATTTGGTTGATAAAAATGATGAGAATATGATAGCAATTCTACAATGAATGTGCTTTTTTAAAAGACAATAGCGCAATGCTCTTCTTCTTAACCATCAGTGAGTTATCTTACCTGCTTGATCATTAATGGTGCTTGTTGATGATGACAAAAATAAGGTGGTTTTCCTATTCATTTTCTGCCATCAGGTAGTGAGGTAACTTCAACAGGCTCTCCTCTTCCTTTTCCATTTCTATTTCCAAACTTTTCAATATGCATGACTAGGAAGTAAATGTCATTATGATTTCAACCCTAGGTTTGGTCAAAACATAGAAGGCTATACTGTTTGCTCCAATTTAGAATTCAGTAAGGGTAAAGATATGAAAAATTGGACAACAAACGTCACACTGAACCTCCATGGACTGTGAATGGACAATGTTTCCTGGACTGTAAATTGTAAATGGCAACTGGGGTAACTGGAAAACAGAGTTAGATCACTCAAACCAAAATAATGCCTTGTTTTGTTTTGTTTTGTTTAAACACAGAATTTATTTTTTAATGACCCAATGTGGTCTGTTTTCCTCTTTATCCTTCTCTTCTGTCCTTGCTGACATAGCTCCAGTTTTGTTTAAAATTTCATCATTAATGGCCATGTGTTCAGGGAATGACACCTCTGTAGCTTAAAGGATACAATATAAATTTTTTCAGGACAACAGTGATTATCTTATTCCCTTGCTATTTTTTTGTTTGTTCCAGCAGAAGTGGCCCAATTCTGGTTAATGAGAACTGAAAGAAAGTCTTCGGGAAGTCACTAAGAAATTTCTTATTTCCTTGCTAATAAAAAGTGCTACACACTAGAAATATTTCTCTTCTCTCTTTTTTGGGGGGGGTATTTTCATATTTTTACTGTTTATGCCCAGAATAGACATGCCAAAATACTAAAGACATAATCTATCAACATGCTGAGAATCACACAGCAAAATAATGAAGAAATGAGTTGCAGAGATGTTGCTTCTCTTAATTATCCCACCTTGAACTGACCCTATTTCCATACAACTTGTTATTTGAGATAATGACCATTTTTTTTTGGGGGGGGTAACCTACTTTTTAGTTGGTTTTAAGTAATTTTTAATCTTTACAATTATAACTGTGGATGACTGAATGAGTCTACTATCATGGTGAATCATCTGTCTACCTGAAAAGCATTTGATTTGTATCCAGGCATATATGTCTATTGACAAGAAATAAAAAAGGGAAATAAGTGCAAATGAGTAATGTGAAATTGAATTAGCCTGCAAAACATGCAGACTATGCAAAAAGTAGAGAAATAGAACATTTAGGTAAAGT